>NW_016196775.1:0-2884 GCF_001687245.7 Rhagoletis zephyria | reverse complement strand
TGGTTATTATAACTAAACCTTTTTCTGGGTGTACTACAGCATTGCGTTTCAAAAATAGGTATAATACTCGATATTCTAACTGAAATATCAATGGAAGAACTAGGAGAGGAAATTAAATCAAGTATCCCGATAATGAAGCTGATAAGAGTAGAGAGAAGAGATAATGAAGATAAGGAGACAAGAATCCCCACATGAAGTTTTCTTTAAAGGCCAAAATATTCCGGAGAATATAATTTATGTATATACCAGGATACAGGTTAAACCTTTTATTGTTCTTTCACAGTGCTACAGATGCTTCAGATATAACCACTTCGCACAACACTGCAAAGAAAAGGAAAGAAGATGCAATAAATGTTTTCAGTTACACGTAGAGAATGAACCATGCAAGCAGATTGTTTGTGTAAACTGCAAACATGAACATCCACCTACAGCAAAAAACTGTCCTACACGAGTAAATGCGTACATTATTAAAAGATCAATGACGCTGGAAAATAGTACCTATAGAGAAGCCCACAATAAAGTCGCAAACATTTTAGGTAACCGATTTGAACTTTTGGATGGGGATGGTCATCAATTCCCACAGATATCCTCGCGTGCAACGAACAACATAATGGATACAGGAAAACAAACGCCAGCATTTATACATAAGTTAGTACCATACTCCAAAGTATTAAAGAATAATAATTTAAACAGTCAAAGAGAAGAAGCCAATGCTAGGAATACCATGCAAGAATGGAGAAAAGCTATAAAACCGATTAACTCAAATGCAATTACTATAGAACCTAGAGAAAAATACAAGAAACACAGGAAACATTTAATGAGTTAAGCTTGGCCATAACCAAGCATCTCACCTCAATTATAAATGAGAGACTAAACCATAACACAGTAAAGCTCCTGAGCAATATTCGGGCAGCGTTTAGCAAAATTAATAATTTATTTTATAGCACCTTAATTTTCAACAATACAAATGTCAGCACCAGAATAAAAATTCTGCAATTTAACATTCAAAGCTTGAAAAAGCAAGGCAATAAGGAATTATTAGAATTATGTCTTCATAATAATGAAATAAATGTTGCAATTTTGGCGGAAGGAGTTTTTAAATATTTCGTTTTGTTTCCTTCCCCATCAAACCACAGATCATATAACTCTTTAAAAGCTTTTGCAGCATTAGCTCCTGCTCCACCTAAAATACTGGACACATTAGCTAGATTTACTCCTTGTTTTTTTAGAGTTTTTAAATATTGCGTTTTATTTCCTTCTCCATCAATCCAAAGATCATATAACTCTTTAAAAGAAAGCATTAGCTCTTGCGCCATTAAAAATACTGGAAATACGAGGAAAACCAACTCCATTGTCTTTTAGAGTTTTTAAGTATGTATTCTATTTTTTCCCCTTTCTTATCAAACATACCAAACCAAAGATCACATAAGCCATTAAAAGTTTTCGAAGCATTAGCTCTTGCTCCATTGAAAACACTGGACATATTAGCTAGATTTACTCCTTTTTTAGAGTTTTTAAATATTGCGTTTTATTTCCTTCTCCATCAATCCAAAGATCATATAACTCTTTAAAAGCTTTAGTGGCTTTAGCTCCTGCTCTACTTAAAATACAGGACATATTAGTCAAACTTTTCCTTTTCGTTTTTAGAATTTCTAGATATTTCATTCCTTCTTCTCTAATTAGAAAATCCAAAACCTGACTAAACACAGGTGTTCCTTCTTTACCAACAATATTTCTGGCAAATTTTATTTCTTCATTAGACAAATCCTGTTTAGATTCAGATTCTTAATCACTAGGAAACTCGAAATCTTCATTGCTAGTGACACTGACATCCATGCGCGCCCCTTTTGGTGCATTATTAACTTGTCTGTAACAGAACGCCCACGTTTTCTACTCGTTTTAAGATTCTTCTTACCTAATTCGGATTTTGGAAGCAAGCTTGAGTGGATCGTGAGCGGTTATTCAACTTTAGTCCGAAATTCTCCCACGTTTTCACAATTCGACTTTGGTGAATTGGCTTTTGGTGGGCCGTGTTAAATTTGAATTTTTAAACTATTCTAGGAACAACTCAAATCTCTTTGCTACTCTATTTCCTACTAGGAGGAACAATACCTGGTTCCAAAATTTGACCCTTTCACCCACTGAAATTAAAACGCTAAATAGGATCCTTACAGGTCACACGTATGATAAAAAATATTTAGTCAAAATCGAAGCTCTAAACTCATCGCAATGCGCCTGTGGTCAACCGGATAGCTTTTTTCACCAAACCTTCCACTGCCGATTGCTATCAAATCTCCGGTCAAAATATGACATCTTTAATAAAAACCACAACTTTGAGGAGATTTTCAGAGGTAACAACATAACCAAGATCACTCAATTAGCGAACTTTTTACATAAAGTCAATATCAAATTTTAACTCCCACCCGCTGCATAATACAAGTTAACACCTGCTAACGCGCTCATGAGAAACATCTTTTCTCATGTAAAATGCTGACGCTATATCTGCAAATATGCGCGTGACAAAAATGAAAACAACGGCAGTAACGGAGTAGCGATCCAGCTGCAACTGCAGTCGCTGCAACCACAACAACAACGAAAGCACTAGCAATAGCGAATTGGCGATCCACCTAAAACTACAGTCGCTGGAACAACAACAACACCAAAGATATCAACTACTACAGTCTCTGCTACAGTTGNAAATAAAGTTACGATCAAAATAGATATCAAACCTACATAGTAGGCAGTGTTATTATTTATTCGGAACCCGAAAAGTATAACTTACATAATACATTATATCCTTCACACTTTCATCCATTCTTTTGTTTTGCACATACATTCGTTTCCACCCTGCTCAATCCTTTGCAATCTCCTTCCAACGTCATTA
>NW_016196774.1:1735-2884 GCF_001687245.7 Rhagoletis zephyria | reverse complement strand
TTTTATGAATATAAATAGTTTTTATAGGATTTTTTGAAAAAATCCCCTTACATGACAAAACAGTTTAAGCTTAAAAAATCCGCATAACATATACAATTTTTTTTTTGTTTTTCAACGAATCTTAATAATGAGATTTTTGATGCTTTCTCTTTCTTTTCTTTCAAAGATTTTCTTTCAAACACTTTTTTCAAATATTGGTTTAAGAAAAACTTGAATAACTCAGTCAAAACTATACCGATCTAGACTTATGAGGGATCACCCTTTTTATTTCTTTCCAATAAACTCATTCACGTCCTTATTTTTCCTTTTTAAAATATCAACACTTCTTAATTCAACTTGGAATGACGCACGTTCATCCCACCTTTCTCATTCATACTTCGAATGATCTTATTTTCAAAGGAATAAAAAGGGTGACCTCTATTCATATATATATATATTTTTTTATAATTTAATACGAAAGAAATTCATATACCTCATCTAATGTTCGTTCTATGGTAATTATACAACATTTTTAAATTAAATATTTTTCAATAGGTGGCTTTCCTGGTTTAGACATTTCAGTTTAAACGCTACTTAGTCCTCTTTCATTTGATACCAAACTGGTTTCATTTGGATAATCGGTTTGTTTATTTTTAGGGAAGGACTTTTATTTCGGCCTTCAAAAAAATATTTAGTCATGTTTAACTCTTAAAAAATAACTGTTATTTTCGGTACCTGGTTTTTGGAGGTATTTTTAAATCCGTCCGGCTGACGTAAATATTAATATTTTTCCGAAATATTTTGGTGAAAGCCTTAAAATATAAAAAATTTTATAATTCCAGTGGAAACACATAACCGATTTTTTTTATATGCGGAGTGATGCAGTCTAATGTACATACTTGTAAGTAGGTAAAAGCTCAAAAATTAAATATTTGTAAGTAAATACGTACTACACGGATTTCCTCACAAAATTTTTGTAAAAAAACCTATCGCAACAATAAAATGTGTTTGGCTACTTTTTATGGATTGAAACAGGGCAATTAACACGAGCGTAGCCACAGAATCCGTGAGAAAAAGCCAGAGTGGCGCCACGATTGAGAGAATACAAAGGTTGCGCCGATCTCGGACCGCTATTCCTGTCTTAACGAATTTGACAGAATCGTTGTTTGC
>NW_016196774.1:0-1688 GCF_001687245.7 Rhagoletis zephyria | reverse complement strand
TGTCTTAACGAATTTGACAGAATCGTTGTTTGCTTGACGTCACACTGGTGCAACTTGTTTACGTTTTCCTTGCAACATTTTTTCTTCTTCTTCCATTCTTGCTCACGTTTTGGCATTTCTCTCTCGCAATTGCACCAGTGTGACGTCACACAAAAGTTATTCTCAAAAATCCTCTCTGATCGGCGCAATCTTGTATTCTATCATTCTTGGAGTGGCGCTATATCTGCTATCATCTGAGAGAGCAAAAGAGTAAAGAGAACAAGGACTGACCAGTTAATGGCAATAACTACTTCTACAACTTCTTAATGGAATTTATCTTGCAGTAAGTAATCCAATCGAGTACCATAAAATGATAAAAAAGAAAAACAAATATTTGTGGTTTTTTTTTTTTTGCAATAATTCACTCCGAATCTCTCTTCTAAACAGATATTAGTAGTTCGGGCTCTAAATAGAGATGGAAACGGAATGTGGTGAGAGTTGAGAGGGGCGTATCAGCTTATGACACCTGCAACAAAACATTATAGAATTAATGGAACTATTGTGGGTTTAGAAATGCAGCAAAGCACCAGAGTCGGTCTCTGCTTGGAGGATCTCCAAATTAACCAGTCCTTACGGCTACCGAACGACTGTAGTGTCTTTAAAGCAGAGATCTACGCTATAGAAAAGTTGGCTAGTCTCTTACTGAATAGCACGAACCAATCCGCTTTTGCACAATGGAAAATAATTTTTTTTCGTGGGACGACTATGTCAACTTTCTCTCTTCGCGGTAAACATTGCTTCCATCTGAGAAAAAATGCAGCAGAAACCGCCGGCTGAAGTGTGAGGCTTCCGCATGCTTCATCAATTTCATCCTTTCAGTATAGGTTCTGACGTTTTAAAAGTGATGATTTTGGCACAACGTATAAGGGAGTGCGAAGAAAGTTCATGAAATTTCGTAGACGTCGATTTGGAGGCAATTTTCGTTTGGGACGAAGACCCGTGAAAACCCCAAGAAATACTTACAGAAATGCTGGGACTCAACAAGATATTTCATTCCGATTGAAAGCTATTGGTATTGTCCAGAAAGTCGAAAGGTGGGTGCCTCCCGAAATCAAACCAAGAAATATCGAACGGAGAGCCATTGTTTCACATATGCTCCTTCAAAGGTACAAAGTGAAGCCTGTATAATGAACTTCTGAAAAATTGTCAGACGATCGACGGGGCTTCTACAGAAAATCTCAAAAGTGATTGAAGCGAGCTGGGACTGCGATTACATAACAAATGGCCAAGTTTCGCAAAAACTGCAAAAGAGAGTTGTACATGCCCTTATAACTGCACTTTTTTAGAATTTTCATATGCGAAGAAATATCATAGATGTACACACTTTAAATGTATGTACGGATACTTCAATCTGTTATTGCACGAAATAAGTGCTGAAAAATTACTACTATTTTTCAGAAAGAAAACAAAAAAAAAACATACAATTCACATCCATTGGCATTGAACATTTGACCTTTAAGGCCCATGCTGAGAAATATGTTTGCACGAAAATTAAATTAAATTAATTAAATGGTTTTAAATTTCAATTCGTTTAGTCATCGCGAGTTCCTTGAAAATTTGCATGCCTTGTGTAAACAAATTAAAGATTTCAATAAAAAGCAATAAATGCGGTATGTACATTAGGGTGCTATTTTTGCGACTATTTTTTT
>NW_016196772.1:0-2884 GCF_001687245.7 Rhagoletis zephyria | reverse complement strand
TGGGACATCTTCGGGATTTTCGTAGCTGCAAATAAAAGTGAAGTGTTAACTAGACATTGATACATATAGGCGACTTATGTATATTCAGTATCCTCAATCTGTAAAAATAAAATTTTTTAGAAGAGGAAAAGGGTGTTTTACCAGCACTTATGAATCTCTCAATAATTTTAAGTACCAAAATGTGACTTAAATATTACCGTTATTTGTTTTTGCTCTACCTCATCGCAAGTATTTTCTACAATGGATCAAATTGTCCTTTTCTTGATCAAAAATCTAAATTTTAAACGTGTAAAGTGGCCTCAACCATTCATTACTCTTGCCTTCGGAGACCTATAGTAGAATTTAGCAGCAATTTTTTTCATGCAAAACTTTACCCCATTAACTACTACCAGAATGGATATTTTTGACCCCGTTTTGAAAAAATGTTAACTAGAGGGTTGAGACTTTCCACAAAAATGTAAAGCATAAAATTTTACTACGGCTTGAATTGAATTTGGTTTAGGTCCTAAAATAACTGCTACCATTGGGAAGAAAAATTTTAGCCCATTAAATTTTTGTATAAAAAAATGCAAGTTTGAAGTTGCTACAAAATCGTGGTGATTTTGGATTTTTTTTTGGAAGGTGTTTCGAATTTTTTCCATAGAAAGTATTTTGGATTTGTTTTTTTTTTTTTTTTTGGGAAAAAATGCATGAAAAATGAACGGTAGCACCAAGCTACCTCTAACTTGCAATTTATTTGGCTACAAAACTGCAGAAAAACAGTTGAAAATTTGCATGAAAATTTATTGAATTTTCCTGAGTTTGGCAAAAAGTTTAGAAACGGGGTTTTTTGTTTTTGGTTGTAGTATTAACCAAATTTTTATAAAAAATCAGCGAAAAAATAAAGTAAATATTTTTGCATATACTGTGAACAATTTTCGGTGCAAATACTTTTTGCCGTCAGTGTCTGTATGTATGTAGATTGATATTTGAATTTTAAGAATGAAAATAAAGTACAATGTATGTATTTTAGGTAGGAAATAAATACCATGAATGAAATTTATGCCAAATATAAGGTTGCCATAAAAAACAAATTTCCGTAAAAATTGCAGATAGAGAGCATTGAATATAAGCACACGATATATTGAACATACATATTATATACAAACGAAAGCGTGTTTGCATTTGTCATTGAATGACTATTTTATATCCTTATCAGATGTTGCTGAGTGCCAATAAAACACTCCAAATTATCTACATACATATTTACGTATGTATGTATGTGCGCTTACCCCATAAAATAAAGCGAAAATTTGGCTTCAGGAAAATCCAACTTCACCAGTAATGACATACCCAGCACACCGGTGTAGAAAGGTAGCGATTTTCGAGGATCTTTGATGCGATACATTGTTTGTTGGAAGAGGAAGTCCTAGAAGTTTAAGAATATTCATATGTACATATCATATTTTGTGGCTGAACATGTGAACATAGTACATACCTATGTACATATTTGTACATATGTATATGTATATTTATTTATGAACAAATGTTCATATAAGGAAACATGCGTACATACTGGTACATACATACATACATATGTATGTACTATATAAATATTTCGCTCATCTCTGAATTCACTCGATCGTGCCAGGGCGTACCCAAGTATTTTCTTTACCTTAGTAGCAGCATCTGTGGGCTTGCATAATTCCGCCGCCTCCTCGTTGCTCAAACCAGTTGCTTCGGCCATTTTTACTGGCTGAGTGGTTACAAATGTTCTGGAATTGATTGTAGTTGGCAATGGATCAATTGCTGGATTTAATAAGCGGCCGGCAATGGCGCAACGAACACAATGGAACGGAATAATTCCACACAATTGCAGAATGGAATTTGACAGCAAAAATTTGACACTCATTTTCAATGTGATGATTAGCAAGTGTTGACAGCGCTGCCACCTAGCGTTGATTACTAGTAGCATATTAGTAAATTTAGTAGCGTGCTTGTGAGGCTTAGTAGAGTGAGACTTTGAAGGGATATTTTATAACGTAAAATTTTAATTATAAATCATTACCTATGAGATAAATGATAAGTATTTTTTTTTATTTAGTACGTATAAATAGCCAATTGCACGAAAGCAATTTCAGGGATGTTTAGATATAAAAAATATAATTCACGATTTAACGTGTCCGTGAAACTGGTTATAAGTCAAAGAATAAAAGACTTATGCCCGGTTTCACTAATCGATTTTAAAACTTATCAGACTGCGAAAACTTAAAATTACAAGTTTTCCTAACAAAATTGTGTAATTTTAAATTTTAACAAGCTGATAAATTTAAAATTGATTGGTGCAACCGGCCATAAAATAATTAAAACAAAAAGTAAAGTAAAATGAAATATGTATGTGAGTCATTTCCAAACAAAGTGCTAATTTCCACCATCAACAAAGCTGTTTTTTTATTATTGTAAGCTATTTTGGTTTTTTTGCGAACGGTATTTCTTTGATATACTATTTTACCTACTCCATATAAAAATATTTGTCCCCGCTCAGGGGGGTTACTCTGTAATGCGATACGACAGAGAAATGCGATGCGATAGGCAATCACCCCTGTGTATTACGTACGATGTGCTGCGCGAATGCGAATCATTTGTTTTCGCATCGCATTACAGAGTAACCCCCCAGGTTATTCGATATTCAACATGAAAAAAGTTTAAACAAAGAAACAATGAAAAAGGCGGTAACTGTTTGTGAATGACCACCTTAATTTTTATTATTTTATTCTATTTATGCTTGAAAAATTTTGTCAGCATAAATAAACGTGGCTTTCTATTAAAATATTGTCCCCCGGATTTCAATATTCCGATATTCGGACAATCGAATATCTGAATAAAAAATCTGAATATTATACGA
>NW_016196771.1:0-2884 GCF_001687245.7 Rhagoletis zephyria | reverse complement strand
AAAATATTTTATAAAATTAAGAATTACGCAGGAAAAATTCAAGGCGTGTTTATAAACATTCGGAATGAAATTAATGACAGCCTTAATAGGGAATTTCCACGACGCAAAAATTTAGCAATTTCAGCACTATTCTCAATCTCAGCTGAAATTTCCATGAGATTCTCAATTTGGACTTACACAAATTTCTCACCTAAATATAACTGGTGTGAAATAAGACAAAATTGACTCAACTTCGCAAATACAACCCTGCAGCTTACTAATTGTGAATGATAAATGAGCAAAAAGAATAAAAGACGCCAATAAAAACAAAACAAAATAAGCAAACTGTCACCAAAATTTATATTTTTTTAGTTTCGAAATGTCTCGAAATAGCCAACCAAGTGGTTGACTAGACCCCAGACATACCTATTTAGAAGCACGATCTAAGGCTGTTTCGAGAGAACTAATGACACCAGTAGTATTCAAAGGGCACTTGCTCTATTCTTCTAAGCCATATTCTCGCAACAGTATGAGTGTGATTTTTTTAAGGAGAGAAATGAGTGTACATCTCCCACCCGACCCATTATTTTTGCTTCCATATTCAACTTGTAAAAGGCACATCCGACGTGGCGTTTGCTGTAGCCAATGAAATCGAAATTATCTGGAGCTTTTGCTCCTCTCTTAAGCTTCATATTGCAGATGTCATGCGATACGAAGTCGCCTTTTCTGAAACCCCATTTAGTACCAAACATNCATTACATCGAAGGGTGGTCGCAATCGTGCAAGTTGTTCAAAAATGTCGCGTTAATGCGATTTATGGTGAGACGCTTCTTCGTGACAGTATTTACTTGGCGATGTAGTCTCTGTCCCACAACAGATGCACCATAGAATTGTGGTAGTATATGGCACAAGGTCCTTCGTGGCTTTACCCGCATTTCTTATATGGCGGTGTGTTAACCTTAATGTCCTTTAAGGATCCGCTTACTTTAACTGCATACCATCATATTATTGTCCGTTAAACGTTTTCCGTGATAGTACTTTGAGAGCTTTTCTTCGAAATAGAGACACCCTAATGGTGAAAATACGCTGTATACTTAAATACTTAAAACTCCATTTTCTTTTTGCCGCAAATCAAGGCGAGTTGGTTACCATATCTCGAACATATGTACGTAGGTTTCTCACATTTCCCGCTCACGGTGTAACAAAGGAGATGCAAGAATCGCATTTTCGTATGGGCCCTCAACTGCATTCTCAGAAGGCCATACCCCATTCCACGCTTGCACAGATTCAACAGTTTACATCAATAAAAATATCGCAGTAACTTTAAAGCTTTTATTGCAAAAACTAATGCTAAATACGAAAACATTACTGCAGCATTATCTATATTGAAATGTATATAAGTACATAATTTGCATTGAAACTAACTTTTTGCCTGACATTTCACTCAACAGGAGTGATTTGATTTCATCAACATTTTGCATTAAAAACTCTGATACGAATCAAATTTTATTTTGCGTGGCTCATTATGCGCTTCAAATATAACATATGCACATTTAAGAGAGCAAACTTTTGTTGAAATAATAATTATTTTAATTTGATTGTGCTGCCCAACTACTGAGAAACTCAGCAACTTGTGAGTCAACACAAACCGCTACGAATGCAAATATATGTAAATCAAAATATTTTTACAAAACTGCAAAGGCAGATGCTCGTAGAGCAGTACAAAAAAAAAAACGACTAACCGCTGAAGGAAATACCGCTAATGCTATGGAAAAAGAGAGAAAATTCACATTGAAACGGAATACAAGTGACTCCTGCAGAAAAATGCATTCAAAAGCTCTGCATGTGCGCAGGCATATGAATGTAAGTGTTTACGGAAATTTTAGGTTTTTTTATTTTTAATGATGTTATTTCGCATTATATTTGGTATAGATTTTCCTTCGAACATATCTACTCGCGCACATGCATTCACATATATGAATGTGCAACTTCTATCAGTGCTGCGTAAACATACTATTATTAACGCTTAATATAAACACAAATGCTACGGAATGCAAACAAAATATTTCTAACCGATTGACAGACTTAGTTCCTGGCGTGGCGCCCAACTTCCTTGCTTCATTGCAATAAGGACTCATTGAATGTATTTGGAAACTTGGCTGTTGCATCGCCTCACTACCACACTTTATGCGTGTAAAATTGTAGACAATATGACGCCCGCTTCAAAAAGGCATCCGGCTTTTGCATTAAATTTGATGACACTTTGAGAAACATACAGCAACAATGCCCTATATACAATTTGTATTTATTTACTGAGTGTTTGAAAGCTTCAAAAACAACTTAAGTTATTTTGTGGCGAATTTATTTAAAATGCCCTTTTGTATTGAATATTTTAGTTAATTAGATGCTGTAGCAATAGTGTTCAAATCCTATTATGTTTTACCTGTGCAATCGACCGGACATTTGTACAAAACTGCCTTTTTCAATAACATGAGTTAGGGCATTTTTACATACATTAATGTAACTTTAAGAACATTTACTGATAAGGTGAAATAAGGAATATAAAAAATATTTGCGTTCCTCAGCTTTTCTAGAAAAAATTTGCTAAACTGTTAAAAAACCAAATTGCTCACAGAAAGGGAGAGAAACGCTACATAATACGGGAACACTTTTTGTGTAAAAATTGCTAACTTTGTCACTTAAAACGTACACGTCAACTTTTATTTACTTAGTTGTTGCGAACATATGCGCCAATATATGCCCCTTCCCTTTTTTTTTAACTTTCAAATTATTTTGGCAACACTGAACAGCTGATTGTTTAATACTTTATCAGATTTTAACAGCAAAAATTCTTGGGGTAAATCATACAACTTCTGACAAAGAGGCGCCTCTGAGTCTAAATAAT
>NW_016196770.1:0-2884 GCF_001687245.7 Rhagoletis zephyria | reverse complement strand
TCCACATTTTTTCGGGTGCCCGGGTACCCGGGTAATTACCATACTGCCCCATACTTATAAAATACCCGGGTACCCGGGCTACCCGGGTACCCGGGTAGCTCATTACCCGGGTGAAATCATCAGCCCTAGTGCAGAATCCCTATATTATTTTTCAAGCCTTTCCTTGGTTAAGGTAATGAATTTTTTATTTAAAAAAATAATGCTTAAGGATTAGTTACTGTAGACTTCTTAATTTCATTTACATAAGAAATCGTCAATTATTACTCAACACGTCAGTTTACCTTGAAGCGAAAATATTTTGATTTTGTATTTTCTTTTTCAGCGGATTGCCACCTTGCCGCATCAAAAAATTTCTGAATGAAAATACGTTGGTTGCGTTACGCAAATTAAGTCTAGCCTAACTGAGCCTTTAATAAGCACACGAAATTCACTTTTTTCCCACTTTCGTTAAAACTCCCGAGGTTGCAAAGCCGACAATGGCTGTCAAATACAAACAAAATAATTCATTTTAGTTTAAGTTTTTATATAAACAGAGCTGCAATAAATATTAATAGTAAATTGATCCTAATTACATTTAATTTGCTATGCAAATAATGCCGTTAGCTTAAATAGTTAAATAAATATTAACATGAATATCGACTAATTGATTATTAAAACTTAGTTAACTTATATCGATTTCGGTAGTATTTTTCAAACAAAATATTATCGCATTTATTTCATTTCATTCATTTATTTCAATAAATTAATAATTATTTAGTTGGCTTTCTGCACACAAAGCACCAACAAAGCTAAATAAGGAGGGAGATAGCATAAATTATTAAATAAACTTGCTATGCGCAAACATGACAACTACCATTAGTGGATTATATTTATAATAATTTTGACAAGTCCGCAACATTTTTGCTTAACTAATATTATCATTTAACTGGAAATTCAGTTTGCAGTTCTATTTTTAACCTGATTGTTTTGGCAGTTGCATTCTGTCAATCTGTTGCTACTGCACATATATTTTTTTCCGCAGCAATGGCTGAAATATTTGAAAATATTTTGGAAATAAAGTGTTTAAATATATGGTTAGTTGTTACAATACAATAACGAGGCGGATGGAATATTTCGAATAAGAAGAAGACCAAGTTTTAAGAGATCACGCTTATGAATAGAAAAAACTAACAAAGAAGTAAAGCAAAGGTTCCACAAATAATTTTAGTACAAATAAAAAAGTTTCTAAAAAAATTATACATTGTGAATTTAGTCCGAAAAGTTTTCCTAAGCGTTTCCACGAGTTTTTCAACCAATCTTCATCGAATGGATTCTTATCTACATATATTCCTCCAATGGATGAATGGGAGAATGAAAGCCTCTAAAACAATGGAACTGACAAATATCTTAAAAAAAAAATTAAAAAAATTTGTTAATTTAAAGATAAAAAGAAATAATAAGAATAGTTGAAAAATAAATGCATTTAAAATGCAGGCAAAAACCATACAGCGACAACATAATGCATGTTAATATCGAAACAGCGAAGATGAACCTATTACCTGCTTCAAAAAATGGGCACCATGCCATCGACGAAATCATCGACGAAAATCACATTACCTAAGATAAATAAACATAAATTAGGGACAAATCTCGAACCAGACAGAACGAAAAATGACACTGAAGATGGCACAACGCCGAAACCGGTTTGTCTGCAAACCAAACTTGACAAGGGATGACGGAAATTCGTTCCAAAATAAATCATCTTACCACCCTGTCGGAAAAATCAACCAACACCAACACGCATTTAAAAAACATTTTTTTTTTAACAAAATCTCTAAATTCAAAGATTAAACTCAAAAATAAAACAATAGAATCAAAATTATTTAAGATAATTAAATTAAAAGGGAAAAAATTCAATTAAAAAACAAAAATAATAAAATCAGCCTCCAAAAAATTTAATTAAAAATAGAAAATGTACTAAATTAAAAAAATTTTTTTTTAAACAATAAAATTTAAAAATTAAAAAAAAAGGGAAAAATAACATAAATAAAACATAAGTAAAATAATTTTCTAAAAACTAAATTAAATTAAAAGATAGGGTGGTCGTTAAAATCAAATGAAGGATTTTTTTCAGTCTCAACCCCGCAATCTGTAATACCAAGGTCATCTGAATGTTACTTATACGCACCAGAGCCCTAAAGAAAATCAAAAAGATTCTCCGCATGCTGCGCTTATATAATAGAAATGTATGCACTGCTTATCAGCGCACTACAACAGCACATTTGATTATTCTGCAATAAATGTTTTGCTACCATAATCATAAATTATTTCAATTAAATTCTTTAACGGTTGCCTATATTAAAAATAAGAGAAACTTCATCATAGTCTCTTCGTTACAAGTACAGAAAGATAATACATACATACAAATAACTTTGGCACACTAACCATGCGCCAATTTACGAGCAAAATGCTGCCATGCAAACACTTTCGTTGACACTAAAATATTTAAGCATTGCAAATTTTCTACGCCAATAAATATTGCTGGCTATGCTTGACTTTGCAGTGCTTCAATGAATGCAGCTGCTGCCTGGCTGCCAGTTCGCAAGCTTGCCAGCTCTCAAACTACAGCGCGCACACAGTTGTTTAAAGTGCAAATTGCATGCATTAATTTTACTACGATTCGCATAAGTGCCTATACTCGTCGTCATAAGTATGGCTATTATGAAAGACACGAGTTTTTATTGACACTTTTGTAGTAAGTATTGTCGTAAAGCAGCACATGCGTATCTGAAGCAATTATTATGTAGGTACTTGTTCCTGGGTGTGATTAAAAGCAATTTGTGCTTTCAAGAATTAACGTTTTTGACGTAGAATACGTCTTACCTTAAGGTATGGGGGCTATGTT
>NW_016196769.1:0-2884 GCF_001687245.7 Rhagoletis zephyria | reverse complement strand
CTCAGGTTTTCAAGCAGAAACTGAAACAACAAGCAGGTGCAGCAGTTGCAGTTTGCATAATTTTGTAAAGCAGTGTAATGAAATTGGAGTTAAAAAAGGCAGAACAAACAACGACAGAAGAGGAAAAAGAAATGAGGGCAAGCCTACCGTGGACTAATTTGTTTACGCTTCTGCTCATGCTGTTTTCCAGACCGTTCTTCTTTCTTGACTTGCACTTTTCCTCTTTCCCTTATTACATTAACTGATGCACAGAGAGATATAAAGTCCAGCCAATTCAACATCAGCCGTAAAGCTCAGTTGGTCAGTCACTCACTGAGCTGGTCAACTGGAAATGAGGGCAAAGTAATGGAAGTGGTAGTGGAAGTAAAACAGGCAATTCAATTGAGCGGAAATATTAAATTCCAGCATTCAAACATTTAATTGATGCTCATTACTAAAACTGAAGCTCCTTATGTTTAGCTCCGTAGAACTCTATGACTTTTTAGCTTTGTTATTAATTGGATTCTTCAACAGTCGTTTATAGTCAGCAATCTTTTCATTCCACTTTGGTAAAGTAAACAGAATACAGTTTTCCTTTATATACTGGAGTAGTTTTCTTCAATTTTTGCAAACTGGCAGTTTTCAAGAGAAACAAGCTTGTTATTAATTAATTAGTATAATTAATTATTGATTTTTACAGTTTTTTCTTGGAAATAACTGTAAAAAAATTTTGTCTACTGGTATGCGCTAAGCAAATTGAATTGCTAGCTTCATTGCTGCAACTTTTGTTGAATATTATTATTTTTAAACAATTGCTAAATTTAAATTTTAAAGTTATTTTTTATGCTTTTTGATTTTATTATTATCATTTTTAAAAACTGTTTTATGTAATTAAAATTACAATTTGAAATATGACCGTTTAAAAAATAATCTTTTTCTTTATATTTTATTGTCATTTTTTAATAATTGAAACTGCTTGCTAACGTTCAATTGATTTTTGTCAAAACAAAAAAAAGAAGCGTATATTGCTGTTTTCAAAAACAATTGAAGCAACTGCAANAAGACCCAAAAATGACTTATTTTGGGCATTGCTCTTTTAAAGTTATTTTTTATGCTGTTTAATTTTATTATTATCATTTTTAAAAACTGTTTTATGTAATAAAAATTACAATTTGAAATATGACCGTTTAAAAAATAATCTTTTTCTTTATATTTTATTGCCATTTTTTAATAATTGAAATTTCTTGCTAACGTTCAATTGATTTTTGTCATAACAAAAAAAAGAAGCGTATATTGCTGTTTTCAAAAACAATTGAAGCAACTGCAAATTGAAAAATGATAACAATTTAGCAACTGCAAAAAAGAAACCTTACTATTACCACTACTACTTTTTTGTTCTAAATTTTTTTCCAATAGACTGAAAATGACAGGCGACGGAAATTACTTTGCCTTCCCTTGCTTTGTGTCTCACACCAATTTTGTGTCGTCTGGCCCGTATGTCATGGACCACGAGAAAATAATCACTCTTCTTCATCACCCCTTTTGTTTTTCTTTTTTCCACTTGCATCCCCTCACAAGACCATCTTTTTCTAAAACTTAAATTGCGTTATTCTAAATTATACTTTCTTGTGCTCTGTCAACCTTGTTGACTCCACTCAAAACGGCTAGCAATAAGTGTGTTTCAGTTTTTGCTTTTGCTGCTGCTGTTGCACTAATCACCTTTTAATGACACATTTACAAACTTGCAAAAAAGTGTGAAAAGCTTTTTTTTGCAGCAAAAAATAAAACTTTTTAAAAATTAAATCGACTGTTAATTTTTAAAAATCAGTGCTTGAACATATAAAAATTTTTCTTTAGTGTAATTAAAAATTGGTTACAATTTTTACTATGATTACTTTTTAAACATTAAAAACAGATCAAATGACACAGAGTTAGCGAAACTGCAGTCAATATCCGCCTAAAACATTTCAACTTAACAAATTTTTTATTTTTTAAAAGTTTAAACTTTTTTGTTTTGCTGTTTGTTGACTGGCTCAGCCAAAACTAATGATCTTTATCGACGCTGAGTAAACACACACACACACACTCACAGTGCCAGTTTTTGCCAGCTCCAAATCTCCTCTTCTCTTTTTCACTGCTGCACCCTCCAATATAAATTGCAATTAAATTAGTAATTGCCAATGTCTCTCTCTCTCTCTTTCTTTCTTTTTAGTTGCTGACAGTGTCCGGGCGTTAGGCTTTCTGTGTGTGCCTCACTCCCTGGTAGTGTGTGTTTGTCGATCGGGGACAAGTTCAGTATTAGTGACTAGTCGTCACAAAGAGGAGGAGGAGAAGAAAAACTGTCTAGACAACTAATTTCCCTCTCTGCCTTTTGCTGAACGAGGGCCAATGTCCTCTCTTTGCCCATTGTTCTATCTCACATTGTACACAGTGCCTGGTTCACAGTGACTGACTCATTCTCTAACAAACTAACGGTCTGCCTAAAAGTGTTTGTGCGTGTGTGTTCAAATTTCACAAATAAGTTGTAGGCCAGTTTTGAAACCGTAAACCAAAACTGTGCAAGCTGGAAAGCCGCACACAATTACCCAATGTGGCACTCCTTCTTTGTCAACACCCCTTCAATAACTTGAGTTCTTGTAGGGCACACTTTGTTATTTAACTGAAGACAAGGGCGTGAGTGTCGCTTCGCGACACGTACTCTTTAGTTTTTCCAAATTTTTAAGCATTGACTGGTGTCATTTGGTTGATCGGCATNGCCGCCATCATCATCATCATCTGTTCCAATCATCCACTCTCTCTCATCATCAAATATCTTTTTTATCACTAAAAAATAATATTGGCCAAAAGTGGAGGGCCAAATCGATTGATGTTCGTTCAGCTGACGGCTTAAATCACACAACGAACA
>NW_016196768.1:0-2884 GCF_001687245.7 Rhagoletis zephyria | reverse complement strand
AAGGATATTCTCATCAAATGCTTCTTCGCTTTTTGATTTGTCAACTTTTCGCTTTGTGTTGTTGCAGTAATTTGGAACATAAGTACTCTGTGTGTAAGTAAGTTGCTCCGCTCGCTGACTGCTGAAAAGCCTTCGGCAAAGTGGAAATTATTGAAAGGCGTGCCCACATCTACCCGGCCGCTACCAGCTCACAGCTCGCAGCTCGCAGCTCACTCCACACGCATTCAAATTTGCTTCCAAGCAATTCAAAAGCAATTTTTTCTCTCGCCAGTGCGCTATGCTGAAAAAAAAAATGTATCTTTGCAATATGCTGCCAAATCCTTTAGCCGATCCTAGTGGCATTGTCGCAACAAACTGACGCCATTCAGCGTCGTTCATGTCAACATAACGCGGATCAATTAGTGCGGTTCAGCAACTATGAATGCGAGCGAGCAACTAAGCGCAATGCAAGGCGATAATGTAGTGTAGTGAGTACTAAATATGAGTATGTACAGTGTTGCAGGGTATGTCCTTTCCGCCTTTCGTTCGCCTGCTGCTGAGATATCCAGATGCTGCACATCCCACCGTTTGCTTCGCTTTTATATAGCGTACATACGTATGCGTGTATGTGTACTTTTTTTTATATAAAATATATGCTCGTATTTTGCACGCCAGTTTTTGTGTTTCTTGTTGTTGCTGTTGTCGAGTATTTATATTGCTTCGACTCTACAGTTCTTCGATATAATACAACAGCATCATGACCCATCTTATTCACTTATTCACACCTGAGAACAATTGTGGCTCAGCAGGACGATACAAAATACACTCGGAATATACACTTGTACGCACATATACAGTCCCTGGTCACTGAACTATGGACGACGGATAAAATCTGATAGATATTCGCTATGTAAGCATAGTTCGGTAGAGATTTTTAATATGCTACAAACGTTTTAATCATGGAAAACGGAGTATATATAGAATTTCCCGTGTTTAACATTGTCAAATTACGATCCCTGATGAGAAAAGTTAGGTTTGGTTAGACTATACGGAGTGCTCTGATAAGAACTCATCGGAGGCCGCATAAGCACATTGTTATTTTTAGAAGAGTGTTTCTCCATACGCATTGCTACATGTCTTTAAACCCGCCTGATTTTCTTGCGAATCCTAGCAGACCCTTTAATGGAGTTTCCCTAATATATTTAAGCTCTCAAAAAAGTTGCTCCCCAAAAATTTGAGGCATTTTCTCTGAACTGTAGCCCACATAGGAAGCAATGGATGGATTTTATCTTTTCCTTTACTCTTAGAGCTTCTGTGAGCCATGGTGGCAGTGTACTAGTAAGTAGTATTCCAGTGAGAAGCCGAACGTTTGGCTTTGAGAGCCATAGTAAACTCCCTGTTCTGCCTTCATCGATCATTGGCCAGAGTGAGCGCAGATGTGCAAAATAGACCAACAGCTGTTGCTAGCTGCTCGAGCGATTTTCTCAACATGTGTATACACCCTCCGGTACTGCTGGAGTCAATCGCTACTTTTGAACAGCTAGTGCACCGACTCCTAGGTAAGTATCTACTCTATTAGCCTGTGGTAGTGCAGAGTCAAACCAGTCGGAATAGCGAAAAACTACTACAGAGGGCGCCCATAAATCACGAAAGTGACTACCTTAGTAACTCCCGGTAGTGCAGAGAGAGCCGATGGTGACTACAGCCTAGGACATTGCCTTGTAAAAGTAATCGATGAAATACACTGCAAGTAGTCGGTCGGTAATTGACGGAGTTTACCAGGTAGCTACCGATTCTGTAGTCGCTCTTCCGTACTGCAGGGCAGGTATCGTCAGCGGCGTTTTGCGTTCTGAACCGCTTCACTTATTCCTATCTCACATCTTTTTCTAGCGTACCCGAGCGTTTCCACATTTCCCGGATTAACACTGCGTTCCGTGTCCAAATAAATCTTAATTATGTGTTTTCAAACAGCTTTAAAGGATCTTCGGCATATCGAGTTAGTCGTTACCGACCGTAGGATTTCGATGAAACCTTGACAACAAAGACAAAAATAGGTGAAGTTAGGTCGATCATGCTTACGAGCTTTACCACCGTTTCAAATCCATATTTATACATATATGTCTCCGCCTAGAAAATGCTGCAGTAATACGGGAGGAGTCTGTAGAACTCTCTCAATGATAATTTCTCAGAGAAGTCTCCAAATTCTGTTCAAATGTCCATTTTTTGAACCATTAGTGAATACAAAGGTTTCGACATCATTTGGGACGATGTTATATCCCCAGTGACTTCTGTCAGAAAAATTCAGTTTTTGAGGGATTAATCCGTAGAAAGGAATCTGCCCACCTTACCAGGTCTTGGATTGCCTATTCAGTTTTTGAGGTATTAATCCGTAGAAAAGAATCTGCCCACCTTAGCAGATCTTGGATTGCCTATTGAAGTATCTCTTAGGCCCTCAAGATGGCTACGACATCGGCATACTACAACGTTAATGGCTTTCGAAACCTACTACTGTCGCAGCTACCGTCCCGAAGAAATCGAGTGCACTGTTGTTGGTACTACCGAAGTCTGGGTAGACTTAGACGCCGGTTTCTTTATCTGTACTTTTTGGACCATTGGTGGGACGTAAGATCTACAACGGTTCATTCTACTAGCTAACTGGATTTTTTCTAGGTTTATGGACGGAAACAACATTGAGCCAATTAAATCGCATCCAACGGGCCTACTCAAGTCTAAATGTGTCCCCACCCGGGACCTGGATCTAAGGAGTTTTAGTTAAAACAAGCTTTACCTTTTGCCATCGATTATAATTCAGTGTCCAGCTACTGTAGTTAAGTACTTAAAAAAAAGTATGTTTTATGTTGTCCATCAACGGAGAGCAGTGGCACATTGCGTTGCGCATGAAACG
>NW_016196767.1:0-2884 GCF_001687245.7 Rhagoletis zephyria | reverse complement strand
ACTTCTGTAAATCAAAGACATATTATGTATGCATTTGTACTATATTAAGATTAGTTTTGCAAGTGGCTTTGAGTAAACGAACCGAAAAAATAATGAATTCGCATTGAATTCGACTTTATATTTCTTAAAATATTAATTTTACCTACTCGTATGGTTACTAACCACGAAAATTAGGAGCAAAAGCTGATATTTTTTAATTGAATATTTTCAAAGAGCGCTTTATTCATTAATTTTCTTTATCCGAGTTTAATTCCACTCTCCTAGCCACGATTAGCTATGATATGACATATTTTCTGGCANTATGTATATATACCTCCATAGGTGCTTGTATATTCACATGTATGCATAGGCATATGCCAGTAGGTATACCCACGGCGCAATTTCGTTAGCGTGCTAAAATTGCATGATTTTAAATATAGCAGAAATAAAGTAAAAGTGCTTTTTAAGTGTAATCATGAAATGCCTCATACGAATTTCAGACTCGTGCAAATATGATTCACTGTCATTATTTCTTTACGGGTGCAGCCTGTAAAAGCCAAGTAAATGAGCGCAAATAAAATTTTAACCATGCCATATGCATGCCTGTTTACCTATAAATAAATACATGTACATATGTCACAATCTTCTTAATGTCGACGTGCATGGCTGTTAGCAAATCCCTGTCGTGAATTATTTATAATTGAGTAATAAAGAGGTGCCAATGGAAATTTTTAAGCCACGAAGTATGGTAATTGGCTAAGTGCTTCACGAATTTTACTGTGTGTCGGGGCTGATGAAAAAATGCGTTTGATATTCTAGACTAGCAAAATAAAAAAATTATATTCGCAGAAGGAACTTCAGTTGGCTATGAAATGAGTTTGGTTGAAGGTTAATCACAAATTAATATTACTAATACGCCCTGTACTACCCGTATACAGAATACTGCATATTTAATTGTTGTTGCGATTCTAATTCCAGTGAGATATGATTTTGTCGTGGATAAATGACATTTCTATTTATAAACTATTTTTTTCCACTAATCATACTAAAATTTAATGAAAACTGCATGCTCAAATTTTTTCTGAAAAAAAAAAAATGTTTTGATGAAATTTTTTTTATAACATTTCTAATTTTTTTTTTGTAATAAAATTTTGTTAGTTTTGGGTGGAAATCTACAATTGCTTTTAACTAGCTTTTATTGTATAAAATTTATTAACTTTACTCTAAAAAATTTAATAAAAAATCAAAAATCAGTTTCAAAAATGTGTAAGCTTTCATTAAAAAAAAACAATCACTGTGCACTGTAGCTTGAAAGTAAAAATTATACTGTGTGAAAACAGGACATAATAGATTTTCCGTAAAAATGGGGAATGGAGAAAAATGGAGATATATTTTTGATTCCTTATAAGCTTAGCATACATTGTTTGACGAAAAATTTTTGCAACGTTATACTGGAAAGGGTTTTTGGTCACTAAAAATCTAGAGATAAACTGTTGGCAATTTGAAAACTTGGTATAAATGTTAAGAATTGCCATACATTTTTTATAACTTTAAAATATACATTATTTTTTTTTGTAACCAGAAAAAAGGATTTAAAATTTTTAAAACATGGAAGAAGTTGTTGGTCATTTAAGGAATAGACATGAACTTTTGGTCATTTAAAAACCGGAATTGAATTTCTAATAACTTAAAAGTTGGACATAATTTTTTGGTAACTAGGAAACTGGAATTCTATTTTTGGGAAATTTAAAAACTCGAAAACAATTTCTAGTCATTTAAGCCCTAGGCATACATTTTTGGTCATATAAATACTAGACATAAATTTTTAGTAAAGCTTACTCAAGACATGGGTTGTCATAACTTTAAGTTTGTACTTATCTTTAAAAAAGGACACACAATAAAAAAAAAAAACAAAAAAACAAAAATTTTAGTATCTTAAAACTGTACATAATTTTTGGTAACTAGAAAAATTTAAGTTGAATTTTTTGACAGTTTAAAAAATTTGAAAAAATTTCTGTTCATTTAGAGATACGTTTTTGGTCTTTTAAAAACACGACATAATTTTTTAGTAACTTACAACTGTGCATAATATTTTTGCATTTAAAAAAAAACTGCGAATGATATTTTTCCAGCCTAAAAACTGAACATTGACGAACTGGAAATAAATTTTTGGTAATTAAAAAAACTGGGCATAACCTTTTAGTAATTAAGTAACCAGGCATAAGCGTTTGGTACTCAAGGATAAATGTCTTTAAAAGGAGTTTTTATTTTTATATCTCTCTAAGTGCCGTTTTCTCAAGGAGGTTTTAAAATTTATCTGCCCTTTAAACGCAAATTTTTTTCTGAAAAAATATGTTTGATGAGCAGATAAATTTTAAAACCTACTTGAGAAAAGCGCACTAAGTATGGTTTGTTCTAATTCTTTTTTTGAACTACGACTATGTACCGCAATTTTTAAGAACCAAGATCGTAAGAAGTCACCACTTTTTCTCACGTTTTATATCTAGTGCCCGAAATATAAAGAGATGTTGGTTTACTGGAGACCAGATCGTGTAATTACACTAGTGAAAAGCTAAATAAGCCTAGGAGCTTTTAAGTAAACTTTAAGTATTTAATATCGATTGGTGAGTCCGAAATTTCATAAACTATGTAATTTCAGCATATAAATAGTTTTCAAGTTAATAATTAAGTTTTGTATAAAATAAAATTACCGGTGCAATCGCAAAATTTTACCCATTGGAGACTTATATAAGTGTAATATACTTAGCAAGTAAAAACAGGTAAATAAATATTTGAGCTTTTGCTATTCTCGCTTAAATAACTGGTATACTAACCATCACGGCCTTGGCATGCTAACCAAGTTTCCGTAGGAGAATAATTACAATAAACCAAATTCGATTTCAAC
>NW_016196766.1:0-2884 GCF_001687245.7 Rhagoletis zephyria | reverse complement strand
CAGTCATATCAAGAGCACCTCATTTCAAAGTGATATTGTTTTCCACTTAAGTTTATTTATTAATTTTTAAGAATTTTCATTAAAATAAAGTTCATTCTCAGAAGAAGTCCATATAAACCCAAATTTAAAACTTTGTAGAAAACTAAATAAAATCTAAAAATGTTCATCCAAATGTCAAAATTATTTTCTAAGAATTTTTTGAGTATATAGATTTCAAGCCCTTTCAATTTTATTGCAATAATGTGCAAGTTCCAAGTGGCTAAAAATTTCCGTTGTTGCGATTTTCTTCCATATAAAAATAAATTGTGTTTATTCGTTATATGGTAGCAAATGCGACAAAACGAATCAAAGGTAATTTTAAGGCTCTTGAAACTTGCACATTATCACACTAAAATTGAATCGGCTATAAAGCTTCATACTCAAAAAAAATTTTAACACTTCTGAGTAAATAAATTTTAAATTTGAATGAAAATTAGTTGATTTTTTTTTTTAGATTTCTACCAAATTTTAAGTGTGGGTTTACATGGTTTTCTTAAATGAACTTTATTTTAATTGAAATTACTGAAAACAAAATTTCAATGATAGCCATAAAACAATATGATTTGCATAAAGCTTGAAGGGGAAAAATGCCTTTAAAAAAGTGCGTGTGTAACACCGTATACATGATAGAAGTGAAGCTTCTTAATAAAGGTACCAGGTACTCACGAAATTGGATGTGTAAACATATGTTTACTGTTCGGCAAACCATTAGGCGATTACATACATAGGTTTGGTTAAAAATCAAACCATAATTTCATTTCATCTTATTAATTTTCTGATATACATATAATTTATTTATTCATTCTCCGGTAACACCACCTTATATGAATTCGCCCTTCTAGCATCCATGTAATGGAAGTTGAATATATCCGATGGTCGACTTTCGCACTCACCTTGCACACGCACACTTTTTCCGATACAAGGAAAGACTTTGTTTTAAATTGTGAGGTTCAATTCACAAAATGGTTGATTATTTATTTAAACTTTCAGTTTACAAGTATATAGCAATCTAAACTTTATTGACTGACTGTATAGGCCTGTATATTTACAGCTGTGGAGACACAGCTTATTTCACAACTAGGTTTTGAAGGGCGCGTGCGCGTAGACCGACGTTTATTGCTGGACTAACGTGTCGCTGATTTGGCACGATGATAGTAGGCGGCCGTGTGCGCTCGGGAATCATTTTCGGAGTCGCTTCGACTACACACAGGATACGTGCACGGCCGCTGCAATTACGTTTATGCGGCTGGTAATTGGCCGGTTGCGGCGCCTGATTGCGCGTGTTCTTCCGCGCCTTCTTCTGCGCCTTCCTCTTCGGCGGCGCGCGCCGCTTGACGCTCCTTGGGGCCTTTGTGGCCACTGCGGGCCGGTTGGCCTGCTGCTTCCGTTGGCCTGTGCGCGTGGGCTTGTTAGCTGCCTCATGCAGCAGCATATGGTTCGCTAAGCCGCAAACCTTGCAGCTGCCTGGTGAGTCGCATTCCCCGGTAGTGGGGGTGAGGGCAAGGCAGTTGATGCAGTAACCCTGTGCGCGGGCTACTCCCAACCGTTGTGGCGGCTTCATCGCCTTGAAGGCCAAGCACGTCCGCAAGGCGTGGTACCGGTGGTAGAGCCGACATTCTAGGCAGTTGTCCGTTTCCGCCGTTGGAGCCAGGAGGCATGCCTTCCTTGATGCCATGATGTCTTCGATCTGGAAGTAGAAGCAAAGGCAGAGAAACGAGAAGGAATTGGGTACAATATTTAAGCGGGAAGTAAAGACCCTTAATATACAGAAAGAAAATATGTATAGAATTATTTATTGTGCTTTTGGAAGGAAGCACAGTTTGACAAGTGGCCGCGTGATAACTCCATTTTGTGTACGGATTTCTACGATACGTATGTGGTTATCAGGGCCGTGGCGAACGTTTACGATTCGTCCCAATCGCCACTCGGTGGGGGGGAGCGAATCTTCTTTGATCACGACGAGGCCGCCTGGCTGAGGATCGCGTTGTGGGGTTTTCCACTTGTGTCTCTTCTGAAGATCTTTGAGGTAATCTTCTTTCCAGCGGCGGCTAAATTGGTAGTGAAGTGCTTTGATTTTCTCCCTCTTCTCACTGCAGGTTCCCACAGTCCGCCCATGTGGGGGGCACTGGGTGGTATATATTGCCAGTTGATGCCTTGAGGGGCATATTTTTTGGCACTGTCTGCGGAACATTCGTTAACGAATTTAACGAAGACGCGTTCTGTTGCGCGCTGGGCGCCAATGAACGTTTTTCCATTGTCGCTCATCATTTTTGAGGGGAAGCCTCGTCTGCCAACAAAGCGGGCGAATGCTGCTCGGAAAGCCACGGTTGTAAGATCCGAGCAAAGCTCGAGATGCACTGCCTTTGTGGAAAAACAGACAAAAACTGAAACGTATCCCTTGATAAGGGTTGTAGATCTTAGCACCGATGCTTCAACTTGGAAAGGCCCAGCAAAATCTACTCCCGTTGTGGAAAATGGGAGTGAGAAACTGCAGAGCTCAGGGGGTAAAGCGGCCATTATTTGGGTGCGTGTTTATTGCTTGTAAAGCGTGCACACTTTGCAACGAAAAATGCATTTTTTAAATAGAGGTTTAAGCTTTGGTGTGGAATGTGCTAATCGGCCATTAACCCGTAGAAGTCCGTCTTTGTCCAANCCACGATTGAGAGAAATAGAGATTGCGCCAATCGCGGTACCGCTAATCCGCTCTTTGTGATTTTGACAGAATGAGCTGTGTGCGTGACGTCATCTTGGTGCAATTGTTGAATGTGAGCATACGAAAAAAACCAAATAAGAATTTTAATGTTTGTGCGTTAATATTTCTGTGTGGTTTTAAACAATTATTGAG
>NW_016196765.1:0-2884 GCF_001687245.7 Rhagoletis zephyria | reverse complement strand
TATTTCCTTTTGATACTTTGAATGGATAAATAATCACGTAGAAGCTGGGGTACGGTTCGGCTATTTGTACAATGATTTGGGTTCCTTTAGCACACGCTTGATATATGGACTTTTCCGTAAATTTTGGAGCGAGTGCTATGCAAAAATACTGTGGCGTAGCCGGAGTTGGACTGATGAAAGTTTTTTGTAATACATACAGTTTCCTTTACGTTTACAAGCGATTTGCTATTCTACGATTGAGAATTTTAGTATTTTACTTTATCGGTTTAAAATGCTTAAAAAATCGAAGAGAAAGGACAAAGTTATTGAAAATCGCTATATAACAATTAGCTAATTTCTCAGGAACTAAACAAAACTAAAAAACTTATATAAATAGCTTAGTCAATGCATTTGAAAATTATCCGATACTATCGATAGTTTCAATGCAAACTATCGAAAACATCGAATGGGATGACTATCGATAGTTTTACAGCTCTACTTTGAATGTTTCGGCAGGTGCAGTTGGTTGCCATTTGATTCGAAGGCTCTCGATACCTTGGCCTGCTTGAAAACCTGATTTGACCCCAATGCATTTTTATATCGGCCAAAGGTTTAGTTTATTCAGTACAAATTGAGACTCGGGAGCATAGATAGATAGTATTACGCAAGCGCTTGAAAATATGACGGTATATATGCAGTTAAAATTACAGCCAGCGAAATACGAAATAGGGCCAGAAAATGTACATATAAGAAATCACGGTTTACACTTCGTAAATAAACAGTAAAAGAAACAATTTTTGATAAGCCGTTTTTCCACTTGAGTATTTAATAACTTTAATTTTGAAGTTTGTGATGGTATTTGAATGTTTCCGCCTACTTTGTGTTATTTATTTTTGCAGAGCCAACGTTACCGCAGAACTCCACAGGCAAACACCGATGGCCTACCAACTGTCATTTTTACGAGCAATATGATTGCAAGTTTTTGTGTGTAGGCACTTCGATGTCTTGAAATAAGCATTTGCCACATGACGCCACCAGACAACATTCTCTCAATTTCGGTGTTTAAAAACATTTAGATCTTTAAAAAACTTGCTGAATAATTTTCTAAAACGTAATCATAAATAATCCAATAGGGAAGAGATTTTAATTTTGATTTAATATCAAAATTTCATCGATGTTACCCCAGCACTCTTTCTTTCAAATGAAAATATGGCTGTCAAACTATCGAATTGGCTGCAATTGATGTCAAGCAATAAGCGCAGACATATATTGCAGCACATGAGAAATAGGCGGTCTCCATTGGAAATATATTTTGTGACATGGTTATCACGACATCAGTGTTTTCCTGTGGAGACAGGGCCTTAGAGGTGTTTTGATTTTTCAGCAAGTGTGAAATTATCAAGTTTTGTAGATACTGGGGATTATATTTGAGTTTCTTGGTGAAATACTTAGTGCAGTAAGATTCGAATAAGTTTTTAGAAATTTTTTATTGAATGTTTATCTTTTATGAAGAAATTAGCCAGTAGATGATTTCAGGAGCTGGAAGCCCTTCCAAATGACCTTCTTGTTAATCAAGAGCCCTTCTACTCTACATTCCTTTCTCCTGTCTTTTTGTATGGAGTGGCACAATAGAAGGCCTGCAGCTTTCGCTGCCCATAGAAGGGCTTCCAAAAGCGCTTTAGTAGCATGTATTTCAGAAGGTCTTTCGAAGGAGTTCTTATTCAGCTGTTTCTTTAATTAGTAAAAATTATACTTATACTATAGATACCTTATTATTTGAGGTTAATTTCGAATATGTTTTGTTGCAGTCTAAAATGCATATTTAAATTCATTTGTAATGTTAAATAATATAAATTTACGCTTTCGCCTAAATTGTAAATATAAAAATACCGTCTAGAAGCAATGCAGGCAAGCACTTTTTTCAGGCCAACCTAAATTATTTTCTGCGAAGCTTATACTTTCGCGTTAATTGTAAATAGAAAAAACCCTTCTAGAATCCCTTTATTCATCCCTTCTTAAGTGAAGCCGTTCTAAAAGGTTTACCCAAGAAGGGCTGAAAAAAGTGCTTCTCTGCCCGCTTTCTAGGAGAGCTTTTCCTATTTACAATTTACGCGAATGTACAAGTTCATATTATTCAGCCAGACCTGTTAAATTATGATTGATAATCATAAGGATTATTAATTAAAGCATGTTTTTTTGGATAAACACTTAATGATTAAATACGATTACTTGCACCTTCTTAATGATTAATTACTTTCAAAAAGAAATTTAAATAATTAATTAATTAATTTTAATTACATTATTATTTTGTTATTTTTGATTATTTTCATAGTCCTGCAAATTGGTTTGGAGAATATGANGATAGACTTCCTTGTTCATTATTCCTTTAATTTTAACCAACGGCACCAAATGCCAGCAAGTAAAACACCCCAAGCCATTAAGCTGCCACTGAAATTTTGTAAGTCACGAGAATTGCAGCTTTTGGACTGAAAAGGGATAATATAGGACCTAATTATTTCTTTTTGTTCCCGTATATCAAGGAAAAACTGCCCGAAGAATGATTTTCATCGCCAGAAGAAGCTGTTGATGAGTTCTAAAACCATGTTTTTCAGGTATAGACTTCACTGCCGGAAAAATGGTTAGCCATTTGCAAAAGTGTATAAATAATGCTGAAGAATATCTTGAAAAACCAAAAATGCCATTTTACCGACAAATCCCTTTCTTTCAAAGGTATTCTATAGGCAGCGTAACACGATTGGGCATTTACCCAAAATTTGGTGCAAATCGTATTCCAATCTGTTGGTTATTTATTTAATTATTGTATCACATATTTTCGCTTAACATTGGATTGCCAAAAGTCAATTGGTTTAGCATCATTGGCAAATTTCGTGTGGAACAGGGTGTA
>NW_016196763.1:0-2885 GCF_001687245.7 Rhagoletis zephyria | reverse complement strand
CCCCTTCCTTCTCCACCCGGTGCTGAAATTGCCAAATTAGCGAGATATTCAAAAATCTCACATACACGGCGACGGAGTCTCTCTCCCACCACAAATCCAACAAATCCCAACCTATCTTTTGGTTTGTCTCGTTCATCGCATTTCTTGTACGGCGGTGATTTCAGTCCTTTTTTTGATGAAGTATTCACCAACCGGGCAGTGATATCTTCCCCACTATGGGTCCGTNGCCCCTTCCTTCTCCACCCGGTGCTGAAATTGCCAAATTAGCGAGATATTAAAAAATCTCACATACACGGCGACGGAGTCTCTCTCCCACCACAAATCCAACAAGGCCCCACCTATCTTTTGGTTTGTCTCGTTCATCGCATTTCTTGTACGGCGGTGATTTCAGTCCTTTTTTTGTTGAAGTATTCACCAACCGGGCAGTGATATCTTCCCCACTATGGGTCCGGACAGGACATTCAAGGTGTATGCCCTGAAATCGTAGTCCATTAAATGTTTGCCGTGGTGTCATCAAAAAGAGGTCATCTCATAAGAGTTTTTTCTTTTCATTAGAAGTGGCTTCTACGTGGTGGGTCCCGAAACCCGCACACAACCCGCTACTACTACTGATGAAGAAGTAGTAGTAGAAGCTGTAGACTTCTTCTTCGTATTTGGCACTGCGATCATTAGTCGGTTTGGGCCGAGTCCAAAAAGCTTCTCCAATCGCCTCTCTCCTGTGCGAATTTGCGCCACTTGCTCATCCCGAGAATAGACAGGTCTCTTTTGCACTTGGTCCTTCCATTTTGTTCGTGGGCGCCCTTGCTTTCGTTGACTACTCTTTGGTGCTGAGTCGAAGGATATTTTCACTGAAGCAACGTTCTACATGCTTACAATGTGCCCAAGCCAGCGCAATCGTTGTATTTCTATGCGCTTACGTATGTCCATGTCGTTAAAAAGCTCATACAATTCGTCATTCCATCATCTCCGATAGCCTTTGACCACGCGAACAGAGCCGTCGATCTTGCGTAGAATAGTTCTCTCGAAAGCAACCAAAGCCTTCTCAGCTTTGTTCGAACTTGTCCTCGCTTCGGCGCTATATAGAAGAACGGTTATAATGAAAGATTTGTAAAGCGTGATTTTTGTTCGTCGAGCTAGGACTCTGCTTTTCAATTCAACAAGAGTTATTCAGTGAAATGCTTTTCCATATATGTTGGAATATTCCTTGCGCAGCGATTTTAGCAGAGCATTAGGGTGGTCCTTAAAAATATGAAAATTTAAAGTTGGTAAAAAATTAATTCTGATAGACTTGACTTTTTATTGAAAACTATTAATTAAAATTCATAATCATCGCCAACTGGATTCATCGTGCGATAAATATTTAATTCCAAATACAGTTCTTTGTTTAAGTTTTTCGGAATAAGCGCAGCATATTTTTCAAACTTTTCCAAGTTTTTAAGTTTTTCTATAAAAAGATATTTAAGATTTGTCAAATTTTTAGGTTTTTCAAAACCTATTGAAAATTTGTCATATTTTGAGTTTTTCAAACCCTGGTTGTAACCTCTAAATATTAATTAAAAATTTTTGAAATTTTCGTGCATGTTTTTATTTTGTATGTAGAAAAAAGGCGGCCCACACAAAATTCACATATGCACGTTGCTAAGGACCACCCTACTGCATACGCCAACGACATGTTGATTGAGTGACACTTTTGAAACTTCGCCCAAAGTATTCAATCTGCATACCTAACGAAGTGTCGATGTGTGAAATATTCGCTGTAGCGAGTTTGTAGAAGCCCATCATTGCTGGGGAAGTCAACGAAAAATTTGCGCAGAGAAAGTGAGTTGTTAGAGGGCTTCCTCATGCCGGCACATGCGTCCAGCTGCTAAAGGTTTGCCTATCGGCAAGTGTGTGACAAAAATTCATCAGGTGTGCTGAAGCTTAAGCAGACAAATGAAATCACCAATAAAATGAGCCATCACCTTTTAGGCAATTTTCTTTCATTTCACCAACGTAGGCCCAAAAACGAGACCCGGGTGCATAACTAATGAACGTATCCTATTTAGGCCCTTGGGCACGTATGCACATTAGGGTGGTTCAAAAAAAAATACATGTGAAACAGTAAAGTTGGAATTTTTATTCTCCCAGCAGCAACTTTTCGTGATAATGATATAGAATTCTTGAAAACCAATATTTTTCGATCGGGAAATTCTGTTTATCTTCAGGAGATTCCCAATAATTATACCCAACTATTTTCTTAAATCTTTTCATAGTAACTATATTTTATAGGTCCGGCAAAAGCTCTAGAAAATGCCAGAAAATGCAAAGGGGGATAAATAAAAATTCTTTAGTATTTAAATTATTAAATAAACAAGTAATTATTGTTATTGGCAGTCTCCTGAAGAGAACCAGAGTTTTCCTATCGAAAAATATTGATTTTCAGGAATTCTATACCATTTCCATGAAAAGTTGTTTTTCCCCATATAAAATACATGGAGTATGCTTTGAGTAACCTCTAAATATTTTTTGATTTCAAAAAAAAAAAAAACCGGTATATTTTGTTCGATATANCAGCAACTTTTCGTGATAATGATATAGAATTCTTGAAAATGCAAAGGGGGATAAATAAAAATTCTTTAGTATTTAAATTATTAAATAAACAAGTAATTATTGTTATTGGCAGTCTCCTGAAGAGAAACAGAGTTTTCCGATCGAAAAATATTGATTTTCAGGAATTCTATACCATTTCCATGAAAAGTTGTCTTTTCCCATATAAAATACATGGAGTATGCTTTGAGTAACCTCTAAATATTTTTTGATTTCAAAAAAAAAACACCGGTATATTTTGTTCGATATGGAGCAATCCTAGGGGTGAGAGCATTGAAATTCTGGCTTTAATTATTTTG
>NW_016196761.1:0-2885 GCF_001687245.7 Rhagoletis zephyria | reverse complement strand
CCGTACATACATATGCAAGTAGGTACGTATGAACATTAAGATTGGTCGCGAAGAAAATTTGTCATTTACCAGGATTTACATTTTTTTCCTTTTTTGACCGGAAAACCGTATCTAACCAAGGAAATTTTCAAAAAGTTTTAAACACGTCTTGAATTTTTTTTGAATTCATTACATACCAGTTTCAGGTCAAAAAAGGGGGAAAAAAATTAACAACTTTACGTTTGAAGGTAATTTTTAAGGTATTTTTTATTCAATAAGACCGTCAAAATAAAATATTAAATTTTTTTTCTTTCTTTACCCAGTGTACATTCATATAATAATATTTTTTTTTATTTAAAATGTCTTTTTCGGCCATGAAAATGGATTCCTTGACCCAAGTTCAGTATAAACATGTGTTTTGAACTTCTTAAAAATTTCATTGGTACCGTTCAAATAAAATTAAACCCCCTATTTTTTAAAGTAATTTTAAAGGCCAAGTAACTTTTTCTTAGCCAAAGTCTCCTGAATTCTTCATCTCAAAAAATTTAAAAAACTGGTTAAGTTTATGTCGCTAGGCGTTCTCATTCTCAATATTTTGTCACAAAAAAGTGCATTTTCCGAGCTTTGCGACGTCTAGTGTGGATGCCATGTAAAAGAGCACTGCCCCGTCACGATATCCAGAGTAAGCAAGATTCTGCTGAAGGCTTTCGAGCCTTTGCGCGTTAGCGATGTCGAATATCGTTAGGCGAAGGAATGAAGAGCTGCATGCGCTCTACGGCGGCATAGACACAGTGTTGCGAATTTAAATACAGCAGCCGCGCTGCTTGGTGATGTTGTTCGTATGAATAAGACGCTATACTAGAGTGCTCTATTCGACTCGGCGAAAGTCGCTTAAAGTCGGTAAAAAAACGCCAAAAAAATAGAAGTTATAAGCTGAAAATCTAGAATCCAACCTGAAGAGTAACTAAGTCAAAATTACTGCACACTCTAATATGCAAATATGTATGTATGTTGAAGGTGCAGCAATACCTGACCTTAAAGTTAATCTGATAGTCGAAATATTGATAATGCTCTATAAAAAGTGTTTATATGGAAATAAATAAAGATTTATGTTTCGAATATTTAACGGCTGGTGAGAGGCAAATTATACTACCTTAAAAATAAGTGCAACTATATATGCAGGCACAAGTATATAAGTTCATATGTACATATGTATGCATATACGTATAAATTTAGTTAGGTATATTTAAAAATTATTCAGGTCAGTGTAATCAGAATACATGCTTACTTATATACATAAATATGTTACTTAAATTGCTATATAGGTACATAGGTACTAAATATGTGCAAGTATATTCGGGTTCGAAATTCAGTAATTCGAATAACAGCCGCATTCCTTTTCTATCTAGTTGCAAAATAACTATATATAGACGAACAAAATTAATTCTGTAATGTGCGCTATTTGAGGGTAATCGCAATTGCGCTACTAAATCTAACCGAAGGCTGCTGATATAGACTCTAGATGTTTAAACGATACTCCAGCGAGAGAAGAAAACAGCTCGGAAACGATTTAAGTCCTACGGCATAAGATTTTAAGGTACAATGACCGGTCAGGGCTCCAGGGTATTCGCTCAGTGCCCGCTAGGAACAGGTTGCTACAAGAACTTCTATGCCCTCCAAGTCAGGAAAAAAATATGCAGTTTCCTAAAATGTCACAGCTGATTAGGAAGTAGTTCGAGGTGATCACAAGAGAGGTGTTCGTCGACCAGTTCAGAGAACATATCGGTACGAGTTGTGTCCATATTACGTAGGACAATCGATATGGGGGTACATGTTTAAGCTTCTATAAGGTATTAGCTATTTAGTCGACTGTCTCCTTTATTTCGGCCACCTCTGTGTGAAATACACTGCAGAAACCGGACAGCCTTAACATAAGATCCTCGGGGGTTGTTGACAGTACATACACGCCTATTTCATTCTAGAAAATGTTAACTGGACATCTTTTTTAGAGTCTACCACTATCTCATTCAATCTTTAGAGATATGTGCGTAGTGAAAGATCCGATTGGGGCCAGTCTCTTTTGGTTTGACGTCGAAGTTTCGAAAGATTGGAACATATCCACATTCCAAACACTTGATCCTGTTAGAGAATACAAGTGGAACGCCAGCGATCGAGGGAAGATGGGCACTAGACACTTTATGCCTCAGATATATAGTGAACTGGACAAGCTTCAACTTTGCCAAATTAACAGTAAGTGCGCAGCTAGCAGACCTTTTAATGAATGATAATTTAAGATTACATAGAGTGTTCAGAAACTTTCCTCTTACGTTGAGTAACATGTCGTCGGCGTAGGCCGTAGCCTCCTTTCCAGTTCGTGCAGGACGTCGCTGATGACAGCGAAAATATGAGAGACGAACATTCCCTGCGGGCCTGCAGAGGCACTGCCCCACTCTAATAGGACAGTTCTATCGTGAATCATGTGGGGATAAGCTTTCAGCTCGCAGTCAAGAAAAATTCAGTTAGGCTTATCGCAAATCTGACTAAACACCTATGTATGTAGCTATTTTTCTGCTATAAATAAATGTGAATATATTAATAAGTACGCTTGCACTCGTGTATAAATTACTAAGGTTAGAAAAAATTATTAACCCCAAATACTGGAGCTCAATTTGTTAGGATGATTATGAAAACTACAAAAATTTATTTTTTTTGCAATCAAGAGGCTACACGATTACAGACTTCTTTATGAATTTTCTTTAGCAATTTTAAGTATCTAAACTAAATCGATCTGCAGTAAGAGTCCTTACTGGCGTCATCACAGGACACTATGCTATATTTAGCACCAATGCTTCAACGATGGCGAATACCAACAAGTACTCTCTGCAGGGGCTGCCATGATGAGGATG
>NW_016196760.1:0-2885 GCF_001687245.7 Rhagoletis zephyria | reverse complement strand
AACTGGCTGCCGAGATAGGTCGATCTTTCACTCAGCCGTCGATATTATCTAAGCCCATAAATGCTTCGTAACCGCGTAAGCCTCATAAATAAACCAGTTTTCCATACAAAATTAACTAAGTTGATGAGGTTTACGTGGTTACGAGTCATTTACGAGTTTGGATGAATTGCCCTATTATTTTCATACACTTTATCTGCTCAGGAAACGATAATTGGAACTAATGTTGACTCGTCACATTTTCTTGACCTTGATTGAACCATGATGAAAAACTTGTATTTTTTAAACAAAATTTCATTACAAAAAACGCACCTCATTGAAAAACAAAATACCCAATAAAAATCAATCTTAACATTTCAATTGCTACAATGATTTTTAGTCCAAAAAACTATCTCCAAGTATGTGTGTAGGATTAGTGATGGCGTCTGAAGTTGTCGTGCTTCAGAAGCAATCTGCCTGCTTTTGCTTTGGTTTCGACAAAAACGAACCGCCACAGCGGCAGCAAGAAACCTCAAAGCTTTCCAGCAAACAAATTGAAAAGTACGAAAGCGGAAGCAAAAGCGATTGATCGGCTTTCGCAGATCGTCAGTTGCTTCTGCTATCATATTTGAAAAATTAAAAAGCAGAAGCACTACCAGACCAGTGAATTGTTTTAGGTAAATATTTATGCTTTTCAAATGTAGTGATGCGGTTCTGGTAATATGATTTAAATTTTTATTTTCATCCAAGCAAATGCTTTTATTTGAAATTGCAAAAAATTAAAAATACATAAGTATACGCTAATAGTTTGTGAAAAATTGTGTATTAAATGGAACGACTAAAAAATTGCGCGCTAAATACAAGGAATTAACGAACAGATGGTCTTATTCATAGGGTTTGTTTACAGTATCGCTTAAAAAACTACATAGAAATAAGAAAGGACCTGGAGCAAAAACCCAATGCTGCAATACGTGCGGGAACTGTACGCAGGAAGCTGCAGCAGTATGGTTTGAATGCAAGAAAACGAGTGCAAAATCCACTTTTGACTAACAACAATTCAGACTTGCCCGGCTGGAATGGGAAAAAACGCCCTATAACTGGTCCTTAGGGCATATGGTCCGATGAAACAAGATTTAATTTGCACTGCAACGGCTATGGTCCATGGCTAAGCATCTTGAAAGCCAAATAGTCTAGACATGATTTTCTTTATATATACGGCGTCGTTTACTCTTTGTTGATAAAATGATGAACGCCCGAATTAGGGAAAGTTGTATCCAAATTTATTTTGCCCGTCGTAGAAGAGCAATATAGGCATTGGACCGTATCACAAAAAAGTCAAATTTCTACAGAAAAAATGTACTTTTTGTAAGTAAAGCACTTTTGGCAGATANTAAGCCAAGGTCAGATTTGCAGTTTTGAGTGATAGTTTTGCTCAAAGTTCTCTTATTTGCGAGTGTGACCACATTATATTTAAATGTCATTATTTTCACAAAATAAACTCATAGAACATTTTCAACTATGAACGTATGCACGCAACTAATTAGCAACAAAATATTCTACAGATCTAGTTACGGAATGTTTGTAGAATGTTATTAGCTATTTTATCGGCGAGCAACTAATTAGCAACTAAATATCCCGTATTTTTTTCCACCCACGAGCATGTTCTGATAACGTCTCACTGGGAGCAGTTATGATCGGGGGTCGAACGTTGACAGTGGAATATTTTAAACAATGCTATTATGCATGTTATGTTCTATTCTCTAATGACCTCTGTTTGACATTATCGTATGTTGGTGGTAGTGCCGGCTAGTTAAGGCTTAAGTTTGTAAATTTTACACGTAATAAGCAACTAAATCGGGAAAAGTGTAACCAATTAACAACTAAATACTAGCGATGCATAGAAACGAGGAGTCGGATCCGGGAAACCATGTTCTTTAATGCGCTGACCGGTCCGGACCTAACAAGAGAGATTTATGCACAAAAATCGTAACAGATTTGTAAAATAATAGCTTAAGAAAATACCGCATATCAAGGCAATTCCTTCAAAGAAAACCGTTTTTTCGCTCTCCTGTAAAATTTGAGTGCTGTAAGATAGGGGTTTTGCAAGTAGTCGATGGGCCAGAGAAGATTTGGAAGGCGGTCTACTGTCGATGTACTCTGTCAGGGAACGTCACTATATTCGTTAATAGCCAGGCGGAATTGAAAAGGTCAAGCTCTTCTAAGGCTTTGAAGATATCTCCTGTACAGACATCGTTGAAGGCTCCTTCTATGTGAAGCAAGATCATCAAAGTAAATTGCTGAAATTCGAGTGATCTTTTGACTGTTTTAGCGACTTCATGTAGTGCTCTCTCAGTGTATTGGTCTCGTAGATCCGTGATCTAAATGCATATGAAAATACTGATATTTTAAATATTTGTATGCAAGTTAAGGAACTCCCTCGAAAAGTGGAAAATTCGAAAATTTTCGACGCTGTTTTTGGGAATGCACTTTTTTCCAGCGTCTTAAACAATGGTGAAATTCAAAGATTTAACAGCTTCGACAGAATTTTTATGTTTGATTTATCACATCAGCTGACGTATGTAAATATAAAAGCAACATTCAAAATGTCACGAAAAAGAAAAAAAATTAAATCACACGAATTAATTGACCAAAACCCTGCACTGAAACTTGCGAACGACTTTTCGTCGCTGTTTTTGCTTTTGCTACTAATTTGCTTCGAAAGTTTTCGAGGCACCCAAAAAGCCCTATATACAATTTTGGCAGTTGTTTTTTAAGGATGGAAAAGTTTTTAGTTTTCGAGTTTAAGTATATTTACGGGTCAGAGGACAGCATAGAAATCCAAAACTAGTTTATCCTCAAACCAAACTTGACAAGGGGTTTCTCATTCCAAAATACATCATCCACCTATT
>NW_016196759.1:0-2885 GCF_001687245.7 Rhagoletis zephyria | reverse complement strand
GGTGTAAAAAAATCATAACTCAAATTATTGTAGAGTGCACCCCATAATAATACACATAAATATTGCGCAATTCTCCGAGCTACCACTGTGATTTTTTTCAATTTTTTTTTGAGATGGCATCTTTTAAAAACTAACTTTTTTATCAAAAAACTTGCATTTAAAAAATTTTTCCAGAAAAAAAATATAAGAAATATTTTTTTTTTCATAGAGAATTTTGACGTGTGTATGTGGGATTTTTTTCAAATTTTTTCCTCTCCCAGTTCTGGAATACTACTAAATCGATTTGTTTTCGTTTTTGCGCTGTAAAGTTTTTAAAAATGTATTAATCAAGCTGAAATTTCATATTTTTTTATTATTTATGTTTATCCATCAACCCAAAAAATTTGAAACAAATCAAACGCATGAGGTGTGAACCCCGTCCATTTTGGTATGGAACGCCCCATATATACTATATTCATACATACATATGTATATTTATTTATCTTTTCCTAATGTTGCTTTTTGGTATTGTGTGATATTTTATTAGGTGACACACCCGTCCGAAAATTGCCAACCACACGTCGGTGCGGCACGGCGCGGCGCAATGCGGCGGTCACATGCGTGTATGACCCCTGCGTTAAACCCCACGATGAACCTCTGATACGCCAGTGGCCGCCTGTGGGCTCTGCGTCTATTCTGAAGTGAGTTAAGTGCAAGCAATGGCAATTTTTCAAATATTTTAAAATGAAAATGAAATCAAAATGTGAATAACTTAAAGCGTGTGACCAAACAGCGGGCCGACCCAACCTACCATTCGATCTCGATCGCCTGCTGTGCTTCGTTTCACTGATAATTCAATGATTATAAGCATACAAACGCTCTGAGTAGTATTCATATGTGTGCTTTATTGACCATTTAATGCTCACCATAATGGCTGCATTTCAAAAAGTTTGTGATTGAAATGCTGCGATAAGAATCGAAAATTAAAGCAATATCAGAAAAGCTTAGCTGTAGAAAGAGTGTGTTTTTTTCGGGTGACTTACGCGCTTACAGTGAAATTTAATATGCGGATTGATATTCATTCCTACCACAAAAAGAAAGTTCGGCGTACACTCTTGATTTTAAAGTATTAATGCAAGACCATTTCGAAAAAAACCTATTTTTTCCCCCGAACTTGTGGGACGCCTTTTTATATTTTTCGTCATATCTTCGACATTTACCGTCAAGCTCCTAGCCCTCAAACATCCCGTTCCAGTACTTACCCACCGGAAATCAGTTTCTACCACCCTAATGTAGCGCACTAAGCACGCCAAAAATCATTAATACTTAAGACTTAAGTTAAGGTAGTTTTTTCTATCAAAGTATGTACATCTTTTCCGCAGAGCTAAGCCATTTTCACATAGTCGGAAACTATCAGAGGAAAGGAAGCAGTCATCTTATTTGATTTCATTTTTACTTGCAACAAATCACGTCCTCTCCTTCAAATAATTCACACATTATTTTACATACATACACTTTAAAAACTCACTCCTACACACTGATGTACATACATACACACTTAAATATGTCTGATCTGAAATCTCAGCGTTGACCTCACAACTGCAACTTCGCCACCATTAGCGTAGTTAGCATATTAATTTCCCACAATTGCTGACAGGAAGATTTCAACACTAATACATATATGTACATTTGTACATATGTACATATAAATACTTACATATCTTTGTGAGCACGTAGTAGCAGCAACCTTTTGACATAAGCGAAACGCAAAAACGAATTTCAATGAAGAACTCGACAATTTTTCATCACAATTTCCCAGGCTGGAAAACACGTACAAATGTGGTGGTACAAATACGCACACACACACACCTACAGATACCTCGTACATATATTAGAAAGACGACGAAGCCTAAATGGAAGCACTTAAGGGTATTTATATAGTGAGCGTTGGCAGACAACCCCTTTTAAACATTAATGCATTTTTCCAAAACCAAAAAAAAAAATAAAAATAAAAATAACAAAACCAAGAACAAACAAAAATACCAATAATTAAAAGTGTTATTTCAATGCAAACGAAAAGCGAATCGAAATGTNAAATAACAAAACCAAGAACAAACAAAAATACCAATAATTAAAAGTGTTATTTCAATGCAAACGAAAAGCGAATCGAAATGTATGTTTAGAAAAAAAAAAATTGTATTGCTTGAGTAACTCAAATGGGTAATTTCAGAGGCACACGAGCGAAATTATGCTCTCTAGGACTTTATATATATACAAAGAAAACAAAACGTATGACCCATAGTGCGAATATATACAAAAACTTACAAAAAGTCCTTCCGATTAGCGACTCGAGGCAACTACTTCCACAATAACTACTCAATTAAGGGTAATCTGTATTTATCTCTTTGAAAACTGCATCTAAAGGAACTAGTTTTCGACTAGTTGGCATCAGTTAACTCAATGGGAAACGCTACGCCAATATAGCTAAAGCATTTAAGAAAAAAAAGTTTTAATTTATAGCTAAGTCAACTGTTCCCGTAGTTCCGGGGTGGTTTGTATTTTTTTATTACTTTGAAAAGCTCAAAACTACCTATCAAATTTATATTTAGGACAACTTCTTAAGCTTAGAGTATAACCATACTATGAAAAAGCATCTGTGAAGTGCAGAGTGAAAGCATATATAAACTATCTCCCCGCTGCAGCCCTTTTTCGATAGTTCCAAAGCAGTATTAAAATTGTCACTTAAGATATTAAAATAACATTTTTTTGGAAAAAGTGGACTTACGAGCAACGTTTTACTATTAGTTAACAATACGTAGTTTTAGCAAGTCAAATAAAACATTTTTTTAAAAGTACCACATTTCGCTGCTTTCGATCCAGTACGGCACTAGAAATTTGCTTCACTA
>NW_016196758.1:0-2885 GCF_001687245.7 Rhagoletis zephyria | reverse complement strand
CTGCCATAGACAAATAACACGTGTTGTATGTAATTACATGGCATGTTGCAACAACACCCGCTAACAACAAAAAACATGAAGAATATGGTTGCAGAAATAAACTTTTGCTACCATGAACATATGTATGTATGTATGTAGTGCATACTTCACCAAAATGTTCTCAGCGCTAAAACTCAATGAGTTGGGGCTGAAGTCAACGAAGGAAGACGCCTTCGGGCATAGTTCAATTATGGGAAATATTCCCAGGTTTTGACTGTGCTATACAGGTACGGTGCCTACCCAGAAGGGGTACGACCATGGTATCGCTCAGTCCCTGGGAACGTACGCGAGAACATTCCAATATCTAGGTATCGGTTAGGTTTTCAGGATAATTACTAGAGGCAGGCGAGGGTTGGCGCAGCCTATTATTAGACATGTAAGTTAAGAGCCATAATAGATTCTAAGATGGTTGCCATAACAACAGCACCTAACCCGCAAAGTCAACATTGGCGAAACAATTATGTACCCTGAGGTCTTAACCGGATGGTGAAAGTCGTCACATCGACCTGCTGAACATACTCAGGTTGCAAAATACCCCGAGGGACGCCTTGGGATCAGCAACCCAATGAATGTATCAACAGGATATTCGCTGTACGAAGACACTAGTCATCATCAGGGAACGGATTTTATGGAAACTGCCTTTTTTTCAGCTAAATATATAGAGTATATACACATTTGATGTTGGATTTTTTAGCCTTTTTTGAGATATTTGCCTTTTTTTGCCAATTGTACCTTTAAAAAAGTGATTATAGCGAGGAAAAAGCCCTCACTCCTGATAATATAAAAGTTTGAAACGTTTCAAATTTAAATTGGGCGCCACTTGGATCATCTCACGTCAAGCGCACGTTTAGCACATTCAAGGCTGTGTTACAGCCTGTTCTGTTACAAAAAAATCAAGTTGATGATGAAGAAAATCGATGGATAAGTAAAGAAGTAATAAGTGGTCATATGCAGCAGGAAAGAATGTTACTTATACGCCATGTACCCCTGATAATATCTCTAAAACTTATGCATAGATACAAATAAATGAACTCGATTTTCGAATTGGCTATGTAGCGGCGTCCGTTGAACATTTTCCCTGTAAACCAGTGTTCTTTTTAACTTTTCGTCTCTTTTGCTATTTCTAGTGCCCTGNATTTACGGTTCCCCATAGTTTGACGAGTGAATGCGACCCTTTATAATTCCCTTCCATAAAATGAGGTGACTTCGCTTCAGCTTATAACTGAGGGTTTAAAATACTACATCTTAACTTTGACTTATCTTTGAAATCGTGTGACACTGCCTTAAGAGTTTTCGCTGCACAAATTATCAGATCTTGTCAGTCAATAGATAAAACCAAGGCTTTCTAAGAGATTTCCATGGCGTTTATACATTCTTTGTTAAATTCTTTACTCACAAAAAAACGGTAAAATAAAGTACAAATGTACACAATATACAACTAAAATTTCGCAAGAAACAAATTTAACGTTGCAATCTGCGTAGTCGCACATACAGTGACTCAAATAAGTGTTCACATTTTGATTTTTTTTTTATCAAATATTTTTCAAGTCAAATTATTTTCTTATAAGTAATAGGTGCAATTTATAAAAACTGACATAGATTTTTATTTTTTTTTTTTTAGAAAAAAATTGTTAAAACCAACACGCTATTTTAGCCGCTTAAAGCTTGCACTATATTCTACTCAAAATTTTATGGACTGTAAAATTGCATTGGTAAAAATATTCTAGAAATTTAGATTACAAAGTTCAAAATTTTGATGAAAATACATACCGCCGATGCCTTTGCAAAACCGCCCAGCGACCAATGACAAAAAACTATTTTTTCTTTGAGGACCTTGACTCCATTTTAGCTATATTTCAAAAATCTGTTCTTTTAAAAAACGATTTTACGATTGTAATGCATAAGTCTCGATGCTTGGAGTTCAAGGTTACCAAATCTCATTTTTGCCACGACCGCCAATTAGGCGGTTTTGCAACTGGTCGATAGGCGGTTTTGTAAAGGAATCGACGATATGTTGAATTTTTCTACATTTTTTGTAATGTTTGCAACTTTGATCATTAATATTGTTAATGTTTATGAGAAAAAAAAATGAATTTTATCTTGTAAAACAACATGTCAACACTTGTTTGACTCACTGTACATACGTTCTTCCATATGTTAGTGCATACTTACGTTCCACGCCTCAAAGGTAATAATTACACGAAGCCCACCCGCAAGAGACGACATAAAAATCGACTCTGCCCCAAACTCGAATTTGAGTAATTCGTTTGGATTTTCTTTGAACAGCAATCAAATTGTGTAAATCAACATATCAGGTTACAATTAAGCAATGATTAACTACACTTTGCACTCACTCAGTAACACAGCAACACACAATCATACGAACACACATACATTCACTCCAACAATCACTTCAGTGTTAGCTCGATTCTTAATTAAGTCCACTGACAGCTACCCCCAAAAAGCAAGCAACGCTACTACGGTGAAAGGAATGGGTGGCATAAAACAACACATACATACACACATACAAGTAAATACCATCAATGCAAAGAAAACAACCTGCGGACTTTCGAAAACTTAGCTGAGCTGAGCAACTTGCTTTTGTTGCAGAGGGTGTGCTGCCAAAGTGTGTGTGTTTGCTTAGACCAGCCAGCCAAGCGGAAGTCAAAGACGAGGGAGTAATGAAGTGGAGCAGCAGAAAGAAGTATAGGAAGGAAGGAAGTGATATGTATGTATGTAGTATTGGGGCAATCATTCAGGGCACAAACTAAAGCTTCGTAGTACTACATTGGTGTGCGTGTGTGTGAGTTTCTTACGCACAGCGCTTGGGTGAATCACACACACAA
>NW_016196756.1:0-2885 GCF_001687245.7 Rhagoletis zephyria | reverse complement strand
AACAAGAACAAAAATTTACAACTTGCCCAACAGTACTTCTTCGAGCGATTGTACCTTCATCTGGTTTTACTATTACGTTTAAGGCCATGCTTGACTCTGGAGCTGAATCTTCTTTTATAAGTTTCGATTTAGCAAGGTTGCTTATTAAAAATGGTGCCAATTGGGAGTACGTTTGGCCCAAAATAGGTTGCTATCCATTTTATGAATTATTTACGTTTCATTATCGAAACATATGTGACCTGACACTACAATCAGTAGAAAATATTTCCGTTAAAATGACAACTTCAATTAGAGTCGATGAGTGCACTCCATTTTTTCAAGATGAACTACCTTTTATTTTAATTGTAAACAAGATGGTTTCACTAGGATTGCCAATGATTCAATCAAACGAACGGAGACTGAATGATACAATGTTTTCTGAAAATGATCCGAAGTAAGTTGTTCTCTCATTTTTAAATATATTTTAAACTAGCGTATTTTTTGTTCATCAGCTCAGAGTATTGCATTGACATGCTTATTGGTCAGGACTTACTGAATGCCCACTTTAACATACATCCCATACAACCAACATATCACATCACTCCATCACTAGTCATCATTCGAACAAAAATGGGACTAGCTTTTCTTGGACAGTTTGATATTGAAAAATTTAAAAAGTGGACTTTGAGTGCAAATGAAATACAGAAAATGATTGAAACATTGTATCCAAAGAACATTAATAAAATGGATATGTCACTAGCTCAACGGGAAGAAATTAACAGGATTTTGACTTTTAACGTTTCTCTCAATCATCAAGACTGGATTGAATTCATCAGTAAGATTTTGCTTTAATTATTATTTGCAAATTTTTAAAAATTGTTTTTATTTTAGGTTCGTTTTTTGTGCTGCTTCTCACTATTCATGTGTTTATTTTTTGTTTTATTTTTGGATGTTTACTAGCTTTTTATTTTAAATGCCTTCTCATTGTTACTTTTTTGCATCGCCTAACTCTACTTGAAACAGCATACACTTTTTACATTAGTATTATTTTTAGAGTTTTTCAGTGGACCAAAAATGTGTATCAGTACTCTATTTATAACGTTATTACCAAATGGCGTAAAAGGGATACATCAATTTTTTCAAACTCGATGGACTTTGTAATACCTCCTCGACTGGCAGTGACAGTAAAAAGTGACACTTGTACTAAAACAGTGTGGGCTTTAATTGATACTGGGGCTGAAAAATCGTTCATTAGTGCCAAGTTAGCCAAAGAACTCAATCTTGAACCACAAGAAGCAAACCAAAAAGAGACAAAGTTTGTTGATGTTTTAATAGGCAAACCAAACGGAAATAATTTCAACCAAATTAAACTTGAATTGACCTCAGTTTTAATTTCAAGTAAAAAATACGTCAATTCTTTGTTACATTCTCAAATTTCCAATATACTTAATGGCATCCCACTATTTAATGTTCCTGAAGAGGGCAGAGGAAAACTGCTGATCGGCACTGATTTAATACCTACACTGTTGTACCCGTCTCCTTTGCTCCCCAATCGTTGCTTTTCTTTGGCGTCAAATTTAAATTTAATTGAAACTCGTCTTGGCTACTACTTCCAAGGGACACAGTACAATTTAAACACTAACTTTTGTAGAAACTGGTATTTAAATTCTTCTGGTTTATTTCACAACTTTGTTTGTCATGCTTTTTGGCCTATTTTTCTTGCATTGTNAACACTAACTTTTGTAGAAACTGGTATTTAAATTCTTCTGGTTTATTTCACAACTTTGTTTGTCATGCTTTTTGGCCTATTTTTCTTGCATTGTTGTGTACTTTTGATTATATTACTTTTTTGTTATGTAAAAAATATTTTTTAGCAGTTTTGTGAAATTATTAACCAATGAAAATAAATCGACTCAAAAGTTAACACAATTATTTTGTAACTGTTTGTTTAAAGTGCATGCACACAATAAAAACTGATATAAATTGTTTAAATTTGAAGTTTATAAAATCGATGCAAGGTAACTTTCATTTAGCAAACAGTGCAATTTATTTTAATAGCAGTTCTAGCAAAACTCAAACACTACCTTTCTAACAAATATGTTACAACAAAAAATAATTAAAACAAGAAAAAAATGTTATTTTAATAGACAACTTGAAATGTTATATTACTTTTGTGAACATTTGCCAAATGCGCAGTTATAATTTTAAATAGTTTAAAGTATTAACTTGTGCTCTAAAAGTTTTCCGAGAAAAAGTCAAAATCTATCAATGAAAAGATCTCCTGTTTCCCTTCGCACGATGGGCAGCAAAGTGGTTCAGATTTTACTAAAGCTAAGGCTAATCTACAACCGAAGTTACTTTGAAGCTTACCTACAGCGACTTTCACTGGCTCAGTCCGGCGACCGGCGGACACTGCTCTGGCTGAAGCTCATTCAGAGCAACTTTGGGGTGTGCATTGTCCGCCTTTTCGTCTACCGACACCTCCAGGAGAAAGTGTCGCCGGAGGTGAATGGCCTCCTCTACAACGTCTTCGCCATTGAGGGCCTGCCGGCTAATGTAAATCTGGCCATAGTGTCCTTTCTCCTCAATGGCATTCACTTCCAGAGACTGCTGTACGTGGAAAATGACGGCATCACCAGCACGGTGGCACGAATTGTCTTCCAGCAGCAGGACGACAGTAGACTGCTGACGCACAACTACTCGTCAAAAAAGAAGGGCAATACAGTGTTTGGAAAAATAATTCTGAAGTTGTTGCAAAAAGTGGGCGCAGTTCAGCGTTCAGACAAAGCTGCTGTTTTTACAAACCCCCGTTTGCAGAACATTCAACTTTTCAATGCGCTCATCATTGCTCTGAAGAATATCTTTCAGACGCTCTTTCTTTTTATGAGTTAGTAGTTGTTTTTTTT
>NW_016196755.1:0-2885 GCF_001687245.7 Rhagoletis zephyria | reverse complement strand
GTACATTTGTTGGAAGGACGTACAAAAACCTATCAAAATTTTTCAAAGGGGTGGCGACAATTGAGAAGCTTTGGCAGGAGTGCGAATTAGGAATTAAAGCCTTTCCACTTTTTGTGTCAGTTCAACGAAGGCAGCAACCAGGCAAGATATTCTGGCTTTACAACGAAAATGGTAAGGTCAATTCCGACATGTCCTCAAAGGTTTCCTAAGCAGGAAAAACATAGTCTTTAACAGACTTCTAATAAAAGCTTCCAAGTGGGTTTAAATAGCATGGACCCAATCCTCATGCAGTACTAATTGGTCGGCAGGTTGTCTCTGTAGCAGACACTTTTCGTGAGTATGAGATGAGCAATAGGAGGCAGCGCCTCTCTCAGGCTAGCTGAGAACTAAACGGCCGTGCTACGTGAGTCCCCGCGCCTGTATAGCATCAGTTTTATTCCTATTTATTTAAAAGACTAACAGAATAACGGTAAGACCTCCTCCTTAGCAGATCTTTCAATCAGCCTTTCGAAATACAGAAAGGAGCTCTCAAGATAGTTGCCAGAATTGAGAGTAGCCCTGATTTTCTCATGTTTAGTTACTTTCAATAATCTATTTGTCGCGAGAATGTAACTTAACGCCGGACACTTGAGAAGAACTGGAACCACTGTACGCATACATATTTTACTTATCAATCAGCACATGTGTACAAGTGTTGCTGATAAAACAGTTCGCCACAGTTTCCAGACGTGCGAACACCAGCAGGGTATCACTCGAAATTAAGAAATACATACATACATGCATGCATTAATCCATTTGAGAATCTTATCAATACGAGTTGTCAGACGCCTTGGTACTAATGTCTGCGAAAGATGCGATAAGCGTTCACTGTCTGTGTTTTGTCTGTCCGAGAATCCCAGCTCATGCTTGACAATAACAAAAACAACAAGAACAACACCACCAACAATAGTAAAAAAGAGCTAAATGAACCACAGCGTAAAATGGTGTAAACGACAAGGCAAAATTATATCAGTCCAAGCTGTTGAGCATCATCGTTCTCACAGCCATCAAACAGTGATGCTAATCGTAGTCATTTTTATACCCAAATGAAACGAAACGAAACGAAATGAAATGCAATGAAAATGAATGGAATAAATTGCGAAGCATTCAAATTGAGGGTGCACACCAGGGTGTCCANCAAATGAAACGAAACGAAACGAAATGAAATGCAATGAAAATGAATGGAATGAATTGCGAAGCATTCAAATTGAGTAGCGGGGTGCACACCAGGGTGTCCTGATTGTTTAAAAAAAGCGCAATTTCTGAAAAAATCGCCATTTTTTTAATAAAATTCATGAAATCGATTCAACAAATCTTTCATTTAAAAAATGAGATCTTGTTATAATATAGTTTTTAAAATAAAAACGAATATAATACCTTCTGACACACAAATCACTTATATGTATAATAGTGATATACAAACAATTTTCTTTAAAAATATTAAAAAAAAAGTATTAAAAAAATTATTAAATTTATTATAACTCTAATTAATTTATTAATCGATTATAAAAACTATTAATTATTAATTGATAAAAAAACTTATTAAATTTATTATAACTTATATTAATTGATTAATCGCACAATGCACTTTTAAGAGCTTGGCGCTAAAGATAAAATGGAAACCTATAATAAGGCGAGATCAGCTATTTTCACAATATCTTCAAAATCACCTATAGTGTCTGAATGATTTACATCACTGTTGTTGTCATATATTGAGCTATTCAACCTTGGTGGCATACTGTGTGATATTGGAAACGTTTTGCAGCAGAAAGTATTAGCCTTCATATAACCCTTTATTCGAACTATTGCATTAAGGCTTTTCAACCTCATCCTATTTCGAATCTTAGTTTTTGTTGATTTCATTATGGAAAAATGAGCTCAGCAAAGGCATATGAGTGCGGCAAAGATAATAATATGAAGGCTACTTTACTTATATTTCCAAATATTTTATTGCCTGTGCCGTTTGCACTCCGTAAGAAATTATCCANGCGGCAAAGATAATAATATGAAGGCTACTTTACTTATATTTCCAAATATTATATTGCCTGTGCCGTTTGCACTCCGTAAGAAATTATCCAAAATTCTTCAGAGTCGGATGGAATGGTTCTGAAAAAAGTTATTCCATGGGAAAGTTAAAAGATTTAAATATTCAGTTTCCGCTGTTTTTCTTTCCTTCAAAGTCAAATTGAGAATTGGCAGGTCCCTGAAACTCGCCCTCTTGTGATTAACACACTCTTCTGGTGACAAAATCAAAGCTTTTTTAAAAGTATTTAATCAATTCAAAAGTTCTTCGATTAGGGAAATTGTTGACAGTCTTTTAATATGCTTCTAAGTCAAGTCCGTGATAAACGCAGTTCATTAGCCGCTTCTGTAAAATTATCGCGGAAAACTAAGTTATAAGTATAGTTTTACAATTGAAAAAAAAATGTATTTGAAGGGAAAAAATTGCCAAAAATCGCCAATGGCGATTTCGTAAATTTTTACGCGCAAATATCCAAAATAAATCGTCAAATTGCCGCGAAGTTGGCAAATCTGGACACTCTGGTGCACACGCAGGCGCGCGCGCGGCTGGCATGTGAGCCGATTTTATTTGCGCATGTGAGGTCCGTCGATGAGCTGCTTCTGCTGCTGCTGTCGTTGTCGCAACCAAATGTCGGCGGCAATGCAATGAGGCGATGAGCTAACTAATGGACAGACAGAGTAGACGCATTGTTGGCGATGCGAATTGTCCAGCCGTCGCACGGAGAAATGCGCGTCCAGGGTGTCCATACATTGTAAGTATGTACCTACGAATATCTCTACATGTGTTGACGCTCGTGAGACCGTATGTTTTGCGGCTGTATGTA
>NW_016196754.1:0-2885 GCF_001687245.7 Rhagoletis zephyria | reverse complement strand
TAGCAAACTGAACGTCCAAAGCTTTCTGCTTTCATATTGTAAGTCAAATTCATTATTTATAAGATATTTTCGTCGATCAGAAGTCATCGTTTCGATTTGTACTATTTCACTTCTGGCAGCAAAATACCAGCTGACTTATTGATAAACTGTCAAACTAATAAATCGAGTTTTCGAAACCTCAGTGCTCCCTGTGCCTTCAGCCTTCTACCCGCAAGCATCTCTTCATAACTTCCCCATTTGTGGAGACGGACATTTCATCTAATCAAAAATACGCCCTTGGCCTGCTGGTGGGAAACTTCTCAGCCCGCCCTCGTAAACACAGTGCAATGCATATCTATCACTCTACCAGCATTCTCACATTTATGTAATGCATTTATGCCTTTATAAAGCCACTCACGCATATACAACAATAAACACTACAGCGAATTCAAAAACACGGACTTCTTGTGCCAGGTTGCTGCAACAAACAGACGCATGCATCGTTATTATTAGTTACTTATGTACATACTACTGTTTTTTTATTCCATTTCATTTATTATTTTTTTGCCTGGTGTGCTTTTCAGCATTCTATCCAGACCGCATTCCATGCATGATGCCTCGCAACAGGGAATGTTGCAATGAGAAACGTGACCGACCACAAACAGCTGCTGTGACTGTGGCGGCTGCGGCTACGTCTGTGGCGGCGGCTGTAGCAGCGGGAAAACAAGTGAACATTCACAGCAGCAGGAAAATTTTATAAACTGCAGCAGCAGCAGCAACAGCAGCAATGGATGATGGGCGACTGCGCAAACAGTGGCAGCAGCAAGTCCAGCCGCATAACTAGAAGCCAACAACAACAGCAATAACAATAACAATAACAATNAAATTTTATAAACTGCAGCAGCAGCAGCAACAGCAGCAATGGATGATGGGCGACTGCGCAAACGGTGGCAGCAGCAAGTCCAGCCGCATAACTAGAAGCCAACAACAACAGCAATAACAATAACAATAATAATAAGAACAACAAATATGTCAAGTGAGTGACCCGATTGTTATGCGACGACACTCCGGCAAGTTGCAGACAAATCGACCCTCTCGCATACATGTGTTAGTATATTAGGGCGCGTGGAAAAACACGAAATCAAAATCAATTTTGCAAATTAAAAGTTAGTAACGTCAATATTTTGATCAATTAATTTTTTTTCCTACTTAATTTTTTATTTTATTAAAATATTGATGTTACTTACTCTTATTTTGTTCAATTTTTTTTTATGATTTTATGATAAGTTCCGAATTTGATTTGCACAAGTCGTTGTAAAAATTATCTTCAATTGTTCAAGCTCATTCCGCAGCCTGCTGATAATGTCGCAGAGAACCTGGATTTCTTTTCAATAATAAGGTATTAAAATAGCACCTGTTAGGACCTATACAATTTTCGTATTCAACATTTTGTGTTTTTCGAACCGCCCTATTGTATTTATGTATAAATGTGTATGTGTGGAACAAAAAATAGTTGGACAAATTAACTAGCTAAGTTGAAATATATACATTCAGCGTCAAAAACATGCCTACCATTCAACAACAAAAACGACAAGAATACATTTTTTTTAATTACATGAACATAATCTTTATTTATGGTAAAGGTGGGAAAAAAATTCTGAAAAATTAACTTTAATTTTTAGTAAATTGAAAGTTGCACTTAATTATTTTAGATTTTGATGGGCTACAAAAATGCATAAATTTTTCTAAGAAATTGATTTGGAAATTTCTTGCATTTTCCCCGAGTACTATTTATATGAACTTAAACCAATTGGTTCTTGTGGGTTGTGGTGTTGAATGAACTATGTTTCTATAAAAAATAATGAAAATTTGGTATAGAAAATTTAAATAAATAAATTTGCAAAACGCCAGGGTATACATATTTTTGACGCTGACTGCACTTATGTATTTATGTATATAACTATGTCCACAATTCAAATTGGTGTTAGCACATTTACACATTGCATTTCAACACTCATACATTCATATGTACATACATACAAGCATACGAACTCGCTTGGGGTCAAATAAGTTGGTCAGTCACGCCGTGAGGCTGCAAAATAGAACTCGTCTTGGACTCCCTATGTATTTACTAATGTACATAGGTACATGCATATGTACGTACATATGTATGTGATATTGTCATGACCCCATTTTTTCCAGGATGCAACAGTAGTCATAGAATTTATTTTAATCTTCTAACTTGTTTATATGAGTTTCCAAATTAAATTCGTTTTTATTGTCTTAAACTTCAGAATGAATTTTTTCTACGGAAAACTGAATTTGGCTTTTACTCTTGGATGAGGGCATTTTTAAATGGCTTTCGAGAAGTGGTAGTTTTCGACCAAAGTGGGAGAACCTTGGATATGTTTTGTGTACATTAGGGTGGTCTTTAAAATAGCAACATATAGATTTTGTTTTGGGACACCCCTCAATTTTGTTCTGCATACAAAATAAACACATCCACTAAAATTTGGAAATTTTAAAAAAATATTTTAGGTGTGCGCTACCAGGCTTGAAAAATTTTAAATCGCAAAACGTCGACAAAATTTTTACTTGAAATCTGATAGCTTTCACNGTTGCAGACAAATCGACCCTCTCGCATACATGTGTTAGTATATTAGGGCGGGTGGAAAAACACGAAATGTTTGATACGAAAATTGTATATTTAGGTCTTAACAGGTGAACTTATGTTCTATCATAAAACCATAAAAAAATAAATTGTGCAAATTAAAAGTTAGTAACATCAATATTATAATCAATTAATTTTTATTTCCTACTTAATTTTTTAATTTATTAAAATATTGGATGTTACTTACTTTTCTTCTTCTTCTTCTTATTTGGCGCTGTAACCGCCTAAGCGATTT
>NW_016196753.1:0-2885 GCF_001687245.7 Rhagoletis zephyria | reverse complement strand
TTAAGTTCGATTTGAGATGGTTAACTTTTTGGTGGGGACATGGTATTACCCTTTAGTTCGAATCGAAAAGAATTTCTATTCGAACGCCTAACACTTTTATAGTATCAATCGTTCTAATTTCGAACAAGTTTACTATCGATTCGAACTACAGAGTAAGGGCCCAGATTATTAGGTTCATTCCTTATCTTTTCAGACTAAAATCTGAAAAGTGTCAAAATGCAAGAGCATAAGCAAAATGCGCTCACTAAAAGAGAATAACAGGAAAAAGTAAAGGAACGCAAAAAACCAAATTGGCAACAATAAAACTAACGTCAAATAAGAATAGAAATGTAACACATTCACACAAGCATAAGCACAATAAACACTACTATGTCAATTATTTTTTGTCTCCTTCCACTTTCAATCCACTTTTTTTACTTTTTAGATTATCCTCACTTTTTGTGTATTCGTTAATTTCCGTTAATTTAAATTCAGTTGAGTTTGACACTTTTCAAGATTTTGCCAGAAAAAATTCTTCTGACTAAATCTGACTACTTCGGACTGAAGGGAGTCACTCACGAGTGTAGCTCTCTCATTTTTGCTGTCATGTTCGAGTTAAGGAACGCTTTTTGGACTCAATCTGACTACTTCGGACTTTTCCTGACTATTTCTGGGAGATGAGCATTGCCGTTTTGTATATAGCGTCCTTTACATACTAAGTTTGTTCCAGTATTCTTCGTACAAAAACCTGTTGAACTGTCAAACTTCTATATTACTCTTTTAAGTGAGAGTAAAAGGAGAACAGTTACAGACGTGTACGGGAACGCAAAAAGCACTTTTTTCTACACAAACTTCAGTTGGTTTGTTTACATGTTATCGGTACTAAACTGATTTGGCTGAAAGATCAGTAAATAATTATTGAAATCTATTCTATTAACAATAATTGCGTACATATTCAAATTATTGGTTGTTGACTTCCATTTTTTTTTTAACAAATGTAATGCAGCGTTCTTGCTGCACTTAAAATGTGACGTTAAGCGCTTCCGAACATATTTTTTCGAATAGCGTTCATGCTATCGCACTTAGCAAATGTAGGTACATTACATACACGCGGGTTAGAAATCGTATTGTTTTGACAAACAGCCGTGTTCCAGTCGCTTCTCAATTTAATTCTCACAGAGAAGATAATGTGCAAAAACCCCTACTGAAAAGGGAAAAAGAAATTTTAAACAAAAAATTCAATACAAACACTTGAATTGTTTTAACCATAACCGAAAATTTGTTTGTGTATTTATTCATTTGTCGGTGCTGTCAATTGAAATTTCCGCAATTAAATAGGAGAAAAACAAACACAGTTGATCACAAATTGAGCCAGATTTCTATCAGTATCACATCGATGTGGAATTCGCGCAACTTTCCTTTTTCCAAATAATGTAAAATAATAAATGAAACCTCGATCGGTGATCAGTGAAACACAGCTAGCAATTGTATAAGCGAAAAAGCAATGTTGCCATTTTTCTCATTAAACCATGTTTGAATCGTGGAAATTTTTGAAGATCACAGGGTTGCTTTTACCATTTAGACTCCTAATGCAGAAACGGAGTTCCATTTAGGTGACGAATTTTGTATGGATAAATGTACATTTAGAGCTAAATGGGATAAATGTTCTTTTACGCGTAAGCAAAAACAGCCCATAAGGTTCTTCGTTTTCACCGCGTTCTGTTTTTGTCTACAAATGCAACCCCGCCTATCGTTTGACACTTTTCATGAACTTGCAGGAAGAAAAACCTCGGGAAAAATGCTGAAACTTCTGTATGGGAAGAGTTGCTCTCTTAGGCTATATGCACACTTGTTGTCCAATCATAGTTGCGTTATCGTCTCGCCCTGAAATTTTGAGCCGAGCACATGCATTTCAAAGGAGATTGGCGCACTTGTCGTTATCGGCTAGTTATCGGCAAATCGTAGAAGATGCAGAAACGGATAAGTACGGCACTGTCGTTTGCTAACACGATTGAGAGAAATAGAGATTGCGCCAATCGCGGTACCGCTAATCCGCTCTTTGTGATTTTGACAGAATCAGCTGTGTTCGTGACATCATCTTGGTGCAATTGTTGATTGTGAGCATACGAAAAAACCAAATAACAATTTTAATATATGTGCGTTAATATTTCTGCGTGGTTTTAAACAATTATTGAGACATTACAAAGCAAAATGAAGTGTGTCGTGGCAAAGTGTAATAGTGAAAACAAAAGGAAAGCGTGCGATATACGTTTTTTTTTCGTTTCCTACGGACGCAAATCGGGTGAAAAAGTGGAAGCAGTTCTGCCGGCGAGAAGATGCATTAAACACAAAATCGAGATATGTGTGCATGAAGCACTTTACTAGTGAAGATATTGAAAATAATATTTTTAGTGCTGGTATGAGGTAATGCATCAGTGGATAAGGTCGTTAATTCAAGCGGCATCTTACCGCGCTATTACGTACCTAATACAAAACAGTGGCCAAATTATTATACATTTAAAAGTTCAGCTTAAATTATGTTTTACTTACATAGAATACTTGTTTCCAAAGAAGCCACACTCATGCATCCTCTCGGAAATGGTACAAAAGTCATCAAGATAAAAGCTGTGGAGTCAAAGCTGTGGAGTTTATGGTGTTTGGCTACCGTCCACAAATATAAATATGCACTCTGCATGGCTTCCCTGCAAAAAATTGTGCGACTAATCTCTAAAGGGAGTATTCCGAGATTACTCTCAATCGGGTACAATTGGGCATTAATTAGTCCCAACTAGTCTCATACGGGTACTAATGGACGTCAATTAGTCTCGACTCATCCCTTATGGGTATAATTGGAGATCAATTAGTCCCCAACTCATCTCTAACGGGTACTATTAACGATTTAATGA
>NW_016196752.1:0-2886 GCF_001687245.7 Rhagoletis zephyria | reverse complement strand
AAGCTCGGCCAAACACTAATATATGTATGTGTAAGCGCCAATCTATTATTTTTATATGTATATGCATATTTTAAGATATATATACTATTTACACATATCTTTCAGATTTTGGCGATGTGTAGCTCAAAAACGGTAAAACTTGAAAATCCGCGAATTTCCAAACCGTATGCCGACCTCGGAAACGCAGGTTTTAAAAGTCGCTTGGCCTAACAAAGGTAATAAAAACTGTGGGTAATATGGAGCAAATAAAAAAAATTCCCTAAAACGGTTGTCTTTGTCTGATTTTTTGTATATGGAATTTGTCAGGAAATGATCTTACAAACTGCATAGTACTTAAAACTTAACTAAGGTGGGATTTTTGATTTTTTTTAAGACTAAAAAGACCTTTTGGATCCTTGTAAAGACTGATTCGATTCCTTTGCTTATTTATATTTTTATTTATTCCTTTGCCTTCTACTTCATATAGGTACGCTCTTTAGAATAATTATGGTCTAAGAAATAAACGGAAAATGAATGACAAAAAGCTGTCTCGAACTGCACAAATATACGGTGAAAGGAATCCCTGTTCATTTCTTAAAGCTTTCTGCGGCCAAACATAAACCAATGCAGATAGGCGTTTAAAATCTAGTAAGCATGCTTCTGAGAATTTTAAAAGACGTTGGTTTGAAAATCAGCGAAATCGGTCCATAAACACACCCACCGCCCATATACTGGGTGTCCCAGACCGCCTGTATAAAATTGAGGATAATGTTTTTATTGGAAAACGAAAAAATATGAACTGCCAAGTCAGGGTCGTATTACCGACTTCCGGTTTCGACCGGAAGTTGGTTAAACAGAGCGGAAAACCATTGTATTGACCCAGAATTCATTCCAGAGAAACGTTTCTAACAAAAGTTATGTATTTTTTTATCCGCAGATTATGAATATGTGGAAAAGGCATGTATGTCCCATTTATTAGCTCTTGATTTGCTTCGACAGCTACAATAAATATAAACGTTTATTTGAGGCTATATGCATCCATACACAGGACGAAAGGTAGTTGCTTTTCATCGTCTTGTCGTGCGTTGACAATCAACTAATAATAACACAAAATCGTGCACAGGTAGATCGCGACTACAAAATGCCTAAAGTATTTGAATGTTTTTTAATTAAAAATTTAAATTTGAGAAACGAAAAAATGATACACGTTGCCAGCGAACACTTGCGCTATTTGTGTTGCTGTCAAAGTAAAGCAACACCAAAGCTGTATGTGGCAGAGCCTTAAATGCGCATATTGCTGGAAATTCTGAGTAAGTATTGCAAAGGTAAATGCGAGTNTCTCATGTTAAAGTTGCCGGTCAAACAAGAGAATCCGAACTAAGATCGCTATGTTCTTTTTGTGACCGAAAGGTGATATGTGATATGTCAAGTACTGATACTTTTGTCTGGGTACTTTGTATGAAAGCAAATGCCTAACACCGTCAGGAAAAAAAAAAATCAAAAGTCTAAAGCATTTTTTTACAATTTGAAAATTGCTCTAAAATTTTAAGGGCTATAAAAATGCATACTTAGAATTATTTCGAGCATTCCGAATAATTTCTTTGGCTAAATTTTTCTAATCGATCTTGAAAGATCCGGAAAACCTCAAGAAGGTTATTTATTGAAGATATGAATTTATAAACTTTGGAAAACAAATGTTATTGCAAACTCTGAATTAAAAATAAATTTAAATCAAATGGAAATCGTTTAATATAACTTTAATTAGAGTTTACAAAAAAATAAAAATAAAAATTTACTAAGTACAAAAATTCATATTTTTAAAACAAAAAACACATTCTTGAAAATGGCTTGATCTTTGAAGGACAGGAGTTGTTATTTAAAAAAATTTTGCAATTTTTATTTTAAGTTTTTTAAATTTATTTTCTTTGTAGCCCTAAATTTCACCTTTAAAAATGAGAATACAGTGAAATAATATTTATCCTTCAATAGATAAAAACAGAGTGAGTGGAAAAGAAATACAAATTAATGGAATTTTCTTTTCTAACAACAAATCTCATTGCCCGCTTCGCTCAAGCAGAAAGAAAGGAGCATGAAAAGTCCAAGGTTTTTCTAGCAAAAAAAAAAACTTTGAATATGAACGTATGTATGTATGTACTTGTGTACATTTACACATACACATGCGCAAGAGTCAATATCAGACTGAAAAAAAAAACAAAATTGACCGCTTATTAGAGAGCTTCGCGTCAGCTTATGGGAGATTTTTTTTCATAAGTAGAGATGTTTGAGTGTCCGCGTCCGTTTATCGGAAAGTCCCTGTATGTGAGAGCATTTTGTATGGAAAATAAATCAAAAGTTTTTCGTTCCCAAGAATGTGTCTGCTTATAGGAGATGTGCGCTTATTAGAGCGTCCGTCTATGAGAGCTTTCACTGTTTAACTACTGTTTACAGGACCATTTTTGTAACTATGTACAATAGTTTTTTAGATATTCAAAAAATAAACTTGCAAGATCCTTCGCATAATTTTCGAAAAAAGATTTAATTTGTTTCCTTTGACAAAACAAAAGTTTTGATCAAAATTCTAATACGTACATACACAGTCGCCAAATTCGCATAGCACACCACAATTTTTCTGATCAGGTATTTATGATAATCGAGTATCAAGTATCGAGTATAATACGATGTACTCGTGCCGTTCTCTGGTAGATACCTTTTTTTTGTGGGGTTAATAGGCCTGCAGCAGCCCACTGAATGAATGGGCGTGAACAGGCAATTAATAATGGAAAATAGTGATAAAAAAAAATATTGGTATATATTTTTTCTGTTTTTTTTTGCTTTTTATACACTCTGTCAATAAAAAGGGTTATTTATGTATATTCAAAATTTTTCAGCATTTGCTTCTTGCTCTGT
>NW_016196751.1:0-2886 GCF_001687245.7 Rhagoletis zephyria | reverse complement strand
TGAAATGTCACAAAATAATCCATTCTGTCAAAAATTATTTAGTGATTCTAAAACAATTCCCATATTAATTGAGCATTTGAGGGAATCTCCAGTTGTTGCGCGTAGTAGTCTACATGCGTTATCATCTTTAATAAACAATTTTGAGCTAGGCCTTCAGGAGTTTTTGAAGGCAGATGGAATAAACGCTCTTTTATGCTGTTTATGCAAAAGTGACTCGAAACTAATGCTAAGGGCTTGTTTTTTAATTGGAAAATTAGGACAACGCGAAGATTTAAGAGATGGTATGGTCGAGAAATCGGCAATTGTACAGTTGGTGAGATGTTTACCTATGACTTTTGATAAATATGATATAAATGTGGAAACAGCTCTCTATGCACTTTGTGAACTTTTAAAGAGTGATAAATGGAAAATTGACAATGGCCAGGCAGAAAAATTAAAGGTTTTAACTGGTGGCATTGTCAGGAATAAATTAGCTTATCCAGAAGATGAAGAAATCTATGGGTACGCGAGTGAAATTCTTCAGAGAATCAATGACCATCTGGCAAAAATTAAGCAATATTAAACTAGCGTAATATGAATTATGAACAATTGTTTTTAATATAAGATGTCATACAAAAAGTTTATACTGAATAAAATAATATACTGTGGATATTAGTTGCGTTCGACAAGTCAAAAATTTGTAAAAGTTCTTCCAAATTTTTACTGGATGGCGTTGGATAACGACAAAAAATTATCCAACACACAAACATTGAGAGAGCAAGTGTTCATTTTGTACTGGCTACATTTTAGTCAGCAAATAGTCTGTTCCAATAGCAGTCCAGTTTACAGGATTTAGTCAGAACTTGCAGGAAGTCGTTCCTATTGACATAAAGCCTGTAAGTGNACTGTTCCTAGTCAGAAGTTACAGGATTTAGTCCGGAGTTTTTTTTCCTGCAAGTTCCTGAAAACTGTCAAATGATCAGCTGATTTACATGTGCAAACAAAAACAGAAAGCGGTGAAAGCAAAGAACCTTATATTTGTTAAAAAATGGAAGTAAACAACGAAATATTTGAATATGTATAGAATTTAGTAACTAGTTANTAAGTTCATGAAAAGTGTCAAACGATCAGCTGATTTACATGTGCAAACAAAAACAGAAAGCGGTGAAAGCAAAGAACCTTATATTTGTTAAAAAATGGAAGTAAACAACGAAATATTTGAATATGTATAGAATTTAGTAACTAGTTAGTGATATTTCAGCCAAATCAGTGTTGTACCAATAACATGTAAACAAACAAACTGACGTTTTTACAGGAAATAGTGCTTTTTGCGTTCCTATGCACTTCTGCATCTGTTCTCCTTTTACTCTCATTTGAGAGCGTAAAATTGTAGTTTGACAGTTCCACAGGTTTTAGTCCGAAGTTCAAAGGAACAGACTAAAAAATTGTCCAACAAGAAAACATTAGTCTGTTCCTTTGAACTTCGGACTAAATGTGGAACTGTCAAACTACAATTTTACGCTCTCAAATGAGAGTAAAAGGAGAACAGATGCAGAAGTGCATAGGAACGCAAAAAGCACTATTTCCTGTAAAAACGTCAGACGGTTTGTTTACATGTCATTGGTACTACACCGATTTGGCTGAAATATCACTAAATAATTATTAAAATTTATACATATTCAAATATTTCGTTGTTTACTTCCATTTTTTAACAAATATAAGCTTCTTTGCTTTCACTGCTTTCTGTTTTTGTTTGCACATGTAAATCAGCTGATCGTTTGACACTTTTCATGAACTTACAGGAAAAAAATCTCCGGACTAAATCCTGTAACTTCTGACTAGGAACAGTTGCTCATTTACTCTCTCAAATGTGTTCCCACTTACAGGTTTTGTGTCAATAGGAACGACTTCCTGTAAGTTCTGACTAAATCCTGTAAACCGGACTGCTATTGGAACAGACTACATATGATCACAAAACATATGGTTGTAATTTTTGTAAACAAACAAAATTGCATTTTTTCGGTTTTTGGTATTTATATGCTTTTTGGCTGCCTGCTATGTGACTTTATGATAGTGCCAACTAGTTTTTACTTCTAGAAATGTTCCTGGCGAACTTTGAACGTTAACTTTCCTTTTTTCTCCATGGAGTCAACATGAATTTCAGTTTGTTTACAAATAAAACAATCAAAGTAAGCTGGTGTGTCTTCTTCCGGTTTTTGCAAGTGATGGCTTATTTCCTGTTCGTTTACTTTATAGCTTTTCCTTGTCTTTGGGAGAGAATTTTCGCTTACGCTCTTGAGTTTGATTGTTGGCTGGTGTTGGCTAATTTTGTTATCGAACGCAACTATTGTAAAAAATTCATGGTAAATTTTCGTACATAACTGAATTCATGAATTTTTGTTTATGCAACCAAGGGAGGGACTTTAGTATTCAGCAGCACCCTTTGTCTTAAGAAGACCAGTTGAAATTAACAAATGAAACTTGGTCAGGATAATACGCGAGGTATCCTCTAAAACACGTATAACTAAAAATATTTTAATTTAATTTCATCTATTAAAAGAAAATTTGGGTAATTCTCTAGGGTGGGGTAACAACCCCTAAAAAAGGTGCGTAAAAGTCGGGAGGGGTACCAAACGACGCGTTTCGGCCCTCCTAATAACGAACCGGAGGGGGNGATAATACGCGAGGTATCCTCTAAAACACGTATAACTAAAAATATTTTAATTTAATTTCATCTATTAAAAGAAAATTTGGGTAATTCTCTAGGGTGGGGTAACAACCCCTAAAAAAGGTGCGTAAAAGTCGGGAGGGGTACCAAACGACGCGTTTTGGCCCTCCTAATAACGATCCGGAGGGGTGGAGATAATATTATTAACCGTTTAAAAGTTATGAACAAAAAACTTTTGT
>NW_016196750.1:0-2886 GCF_001687245.7 Rhagoletis zephyria | reverse complement strand
GTCCGTCCGTCCGTCCGTCCATACGCCGGCCTGTCCTTCTGTTCGTTTTGTGGCCGTGTTGTAGCCCTCATATCGTCAGCTTGTAAAGACGGGTGCCACCGCCACCGCCGTATTGCGCACACGCGGACGCGTTAAATGCCAAAGCAACAATTTTTATTCTGTCAGCGAACGCGTGCCTGTGTTTGTGTGGTCCCGGCCATCAAGAGCTTGCTGGACCGTTTGGTCGGTCGTCTGCGGTCCAACACTATAACCTTCATGTCAGTTCGACCTGCTTTGGCCTGAAGTTGACGGTGCGCGGTGCACCCTTTTCATTTTGCTCCGCGACAACAGCAGCACTTCATGCTCATAAACATACATACAAACATAGTCCAAACAACCAAACGTACATACTATGTGCATTAGGGTGGTCCAAAATGTTAAGCTCTCACACGCTAGGGGTTTCTAATGGAAAAATACTCGTATTTAAAAAAAGTGATATTTAGAACCAGGGCTTCGGAGCAAAGGTTTTTTATTCATCGCCCCACTCTAGCTCCACTCGGGTTTTATATTTCGCTCCCAGCTCCGCCTTATTATTTATTTAATTATTTATATTTTGAGTCCGAACCGCTAAAAAACTTAGCCCGAAATTTTTTATTTTCTTTTTGGCGCAAAACATAGATATGGTATTACTATTTTACAGGATCCGAACGTAATTTGTCTTGTAAATGTAATGACAGATATTAACCCAGCCGGCGAAAAATCCGAAAATGCATCCGCAAAAGGAAAAAAGTGTATGTTTGTACGTTTACCGATTCCATTTTCGGATACTTTGACGATCGGTTTTTTCACTAAAGTGTGCTGCAGAAACGAATGTACAGACAGGAACCGAAAATTGTTTTGAAACGGATATGTTTTTTGCTGTTTCTTACTGAATTATTCGTTCAATAAACTTTCCTTTTGCACTTCACAGATGCTTTTTCATGATTCGAAAAAAAAAAATAAATTAAGGAAGCGCCTGATGGCATTCGAACGCGCCATGTTCTGAAAGCTAAGAAATACTAGCATGCTCTGCCAATGCTGACTATGTACGCATGCTTTCAAATACAAGTACCAGGTTGACTGAGCTTTGCCCGGAGTGCATATACTTTTTAAAGTTTTCCAAGATTTGAATAGCTTTAAAAATATAAAAAAAAGGATTCCGATATTTATTACTTACTCAATTCTTTACTCTAAAATTTAGGTGGCAAACCTATTCCCAAATATGTTGGAATGAATCATACATATCTTGAGCGTATATGTACTGTGTATACATAAAAAACAATGTTGACTGAAATTAACAAAATAAAAATTTGTATCACATAGAAGCGTGGCAACACTGATGGAAAATATTTTCTGACCAAAGTTCTCAACAATACCTTTCATTTGATATCGTAGGAGATAACATTTTTTATACATGAAAAATAATAATATTTTATTATTTTTTCCAAACAAAAAATTAAATAAATATGCGATTCAAACTAGGTGGAAACCCGATTAAAATTATTTTTGAATTAGGGATCTTTAAAATGTCTTCCATTTGGTATGATGATGTTTTAATTAATTTGTAACGAATTTCGAATAGGTGGCAACCTTATGCCAGTCTTCTTTAAAGCCTATTCAGATAACCTTGAAATCCACAACATCTGTGTACAAGATTTCATCAAAATCGTTAGAGGCGTTTCCGAGAACCCTATGGATATAATATATATCGTCGTTTAAAGTGCAAAACCGCGTATCACCAAAATGCAAAACCGCATATGTGAAGTTGTAGAAACTATTTTCTAGAGTGANATGATGTTTTAATTAATTTGTAACGAATTTCGAATAGGTGGCAACCTTATGCCAGTCTTCTTTAAAGCCTATTCAGATAACCTTGAAATCCACAACATCTGTGTACAAGATTTCATCAAAATCGTTAGAGGCGTTTCCGAGAACCCTATGGATATAATATATATCGTCGTTTAAAGTGCAAAACCGCGTATCACCAAAATGCAAAACCGCATATGTGAAGTTGTAGAAACTATTTTCTAGAGTGAAAAAACACTCATATTTCAAAATGGTTCTCTTTTTTATAAAGTAATCGCATATCTGCCTTGAATATTTCAGGACGAATGGATAAGGATTGAGCCATGAGCTTGTGTGAGCAAATCCAATTTTTGGCAGCCAATGTCAGTTACGCGGTTTTGCAGAATCACGATACGCGGTTTTGTACTTTAAACGACGATATGTAGATACAAGAATTGCTCGTTTAATGTGATAAGATTGTTGCTTTCAAATAAAATCATCTTTTTCTTTAGATAAGTAACTTAACGAAAGGTGTAGTCGCATAGTTGCCAACTTGGTGCTTTAAGCACTAGATTTAGTGCTTTTTGAAAATTAAAACGCCAAAAAAAAATTATTTAGTGCCTAGTGCCTTTTTTAGTGATTTTTTCTGAACTAAAATTACTTCGAGATAGTTAAAACCTGAAATAATTTTAAATACTTAAAGATGTGGCAGCACTGAATTTACAAGAATCTACAAATTTAAGTGGACTAAAATACAACCATGTTTGATAAAAAGCTGAAGTTGCAAACCCACCTTGCTAAATTCTATTCGCGTTGAAAATGCTGGTACGCAAGTAAGTTAAGTATTTCTTTTTTTCTTTTCTAATTATTTGTACAAATTTTGTTTTTTNTTGTACAAATTTTGTTTTTTTTTTACCACCTGAGTGAAACACATCGTTTCTTGGTGCTGAATCCAAACTGGCCTCACAATTGCTCGAGCACTAAATTTTAGAGATATCTTAACCTCAAAGTGCCAAAAACACGGTTTTTAGCGGTATTTGAGGTTATATAATGAAAAAATCAAATTATTTGCTCATTTCTAAT
>NW_016196749.1:0-2886 GCF_001687245.7 Rhagoletis zephyria | reverse complement strand
AGCGACCTGCTTAGTTACAGCAAAGTCTTGCGCTTCGCTGATTTTCAAATAGAACCCTTTACTGTCCAGCCGGCAGCCATTTAAATATTTAACGACGACCAAATAGTTTCCATACACATTCGGTACATCTTCTCAAATAAATATGCACTTAAATACTTATACATACTTATATGTGTATCAAGTTTTCTATGCATGCTTTGTGTGCTTTCAAACTTTCTATATACATACATACATACGAGTAGATCTTTTATTTGTATGTCGCCAAAGCCAAACTATTTGTGCCCACCTGCATATTTCCGTTTCTCTAACTCACTGGCTGTACACAGATGTAGATAAATACCATCTGAGCTGATAAATTCACACAAGCACTCTGTACGTACATACATATATATCTAGGTATGTACATTAGGGTGGTCCTTAAAAAATCAAATGAACGATTTTTTTCAGTCTCACATCCTCAATCGGTAATACCGTGGTCACAGGTATCACATATACATTTTGGTTCCGAATGGAGACGGTTAAGGCGTGTTGCACAGGGGGCAAGATACAGATTCCTCTATAGAGACTCAAAAAATTAAAACTATTATTTTTTTTCATCTAATACCCAAAATCGATACTACTAAAGTCGATGATATCACATATAAATTTTGGTCCCTATTGGAGACGGTTAAGACGTCGTAAGAGAATAGTCTGAACTTTGGCAACTGTGCGACTCGCCCTAACCGACTTCAATCGGGACCAAAATTTATATGTGATATCTTCGACTATGGTAGTATCGATTTTGTGTATTCGATAAAAAATAATAATTTTAATTTTTTGAGTCTCCATAGAGGAATCTGAATTTGGCCGCCTACGCGACACGCCTTAACCGACTTCAATCGCGACCAAAATTTATATGTGATATCTTCGGCTATAGTAGCGTCGAAGTAGTGTTTGAGGCTTAGGAAATCTGATGTAAAAATTGGCTTCCTATATTTAAGAAACACCCTAATGTACATGTACATACAAACATATTACTGTTGTTATTTATTTGTTTTTTGTTGGCGTACTTTGATCCTTTTCTATTATAAATTTAAACTTAATTACATGCACAACGGAATTTAATCCAGGGCAGCATTAGAAACTGCTGAAAGCATACAACAAATATACGTAAATATATACACATATAGATACTGATGTTTGTAAATATATTTCGGTATCTGCACACCGAATGTAATAAAACTTAATTCACGCAAAGACTTACAACTAAGCACACTTACACACAAACATACTCTTAAACAGATTTTGCTATCAGCTTTCAAAAACATCGTAAGCACATATGTATATACTACATATATACATAGGCACTTACATATTTACTTAAGTACATACATACCTACTCGTAGGCATGTGGGTTTGCGCTTGTGTCAACTCACGTCCTGCTTGTTCCTGCTGCTAGGCGTGCATGGGTTTTAAGTTTCACCAATATTTACATCTCTAAAAGGCAGTCCATGGCTGCATTGAAAATTTCAGCAAATTTTAAATAAAGTTTTTGGATGAAAGACATACTAAAAAGGCTAAAAAATTAATTAACACATGATTAAAATTTATTTTATATAAAAAAAATCTGCAACATAAATTTAAAAAAAATTCAAAAGAAGGTGGGAAGATATTTAAATAAAGCACATTTTTGGGTCAAAACATTAAATTGGAAAAAAATCCAGTAGGGCAAAAAAGCTCGTTAAAAGGGCAACTTCAAAAATTTTGTTGGAAAAAAGTTAAGAAGTGAAGGTCAAAATTAAATTTAAAAAATCTAAACAAGGTAACACAACTATGTTTCTTAGTAAAAAAAATATTAAAAATTTAAAGAGATAAATAAGATTTTTGATAAAGCAAATTTTTCTTGTTAAAAATATTAAATTTAATAAATATGAATATCGAAAAAATTTCAAAAATTATACTGCTGTTGTTACTTATTACCTTAATATTAAAAATATTAAACTTTTTTTAAAAAACTAAATCTAAAATAAAACAAACATTTTATTAAAAAAAAATGTTAAACTTTTTACTAAGCAAGTTTTGTAGGTCCGCTTTTTAGTAAAGCACATTAATAATAAAAATAAAAATATTGTTATTGTTACTTATTATTTTAAAATGAAAACATTAAACTGTTTCTAAGAAAATAAATTTTAGAAAAAGCATACATTTTGTTAAAAAAAAAATAGATTTAATGAGTTAATATGGGCTTGAATGTTTGGAGATTTTCCCTTCCTCTTATAAGACATTAAAACCGCTTCTCGGTTTGGACCGAGACTAAACAACTTCGCCAATCTCTCTCTTTCTCCTTTGCTTACTGCATAGGCCCAATAAAGTCCGTTGCGATATCATATGGAACTCGCGATATATATATTTTTTTTTTCGCTTTTACGAAAACTTATAAAATTTGCTTTCCTTTTAGTAAGCAAGTTAAAAAAACGTGCTTATTTTGTCCAATACAATAATACATACACGCATACAAATGTAAACTACTCTCTGCTTACCAAGTGTATTTAATTTTCTCAGTGGACATATTAAAATCTCTTTTCATTCATATACATACATATACATTTTCAAAAACATACACACACTCACATAAACACATCTATTTACTGTAATTTTCCTTATCAAAGGCCTATTTCCACAACTTTAGAACAACTAAACTTGCCGCAAGCATTTAAATCCGCCCACTTCCAATGGTGTCTCATTTCAAGGGCTCTTCCAACTACGACAACCCCACTCTTATGCCAAGCCAAAGCAGCTTCACATTTGCAAGCCAAATAACTGCCCACTAGATAAGCCCATATATGTATGTACATATTTACACTGAGAAAAAGGATTAGTTTCGACAACCAAAGATATTTAGTTCCC
>NW_016196748.1:0-2886 GCF_001687245.7 Rhagoletis zephyria | reverse complement strand
AGAAACTGAAAAAAGGAAAAGCTCACAAAAAATCTATTTAAAATCAAATAAATAAAATAATATTAATTCTTAAAAAATAAAGTTAAAAAACTACATAAACAAAAACAAACATCTTAAATAGAATGAATAAAAAGAAAAAGATAGAACTTGAAAGAAAATAAAAAACATGATAAAATAAATAACAAAATAGAAACTAAAAATTAAAATATAAGAAATAAAAATTAAAAAATTTTGTATCATAAAATTGAAAAAGCGAACAGAAAAACATAATATAAGAGCAAAAAATTAGATTAACAAAATAATAAAAGTAAATCAAATAAACCAAAATATTTTTTTAAGAACTTTATGTCTATAAAAAGGAAAAATATGTAGCAACATATAACATAGAATAAAAAAAGGTAAAAAAAATATTTATAATAAAATGCATATCGATGCCTGAAATGCAAAAAGACGTAACAACATCGCAACTAAAATGGATATAGTCATGACTAACTTTTTTTTTTTTTTCATAAAATGATGTGGAGAGTTGTAATTCGATGAAATCCATCATATAAATCAAAAAGTGAATTTCGATTTTTTTTATTAGTTATGACTTTTTATATTTCAGCGATGATGTTTGTTACAGGTGACGATATTTATAATAAAAAATAAAAAGAACTATAAAAAATAAACAATTATGTATAAAAAAACGAACTAAACTCAATGTATTAATTCAAATCTTTATTTTATGTTAAATAAATAAAAATCTAAAGGAAATAAGTAATTTAAAAATCAAACAATATAAAAATTATGAATTCCGAAAAAAATCATTAAAATTCTTAGTTGAATAAAAGAAGTTAAAATAAAAAAAAAAAAAAATATGAAAATGTAATAAGACAAAAATTGAACAGAAGTAAACAAATAAGGAGCATAATAAAATAAACCACAAAATTTTAAAATAAAACGTTAATTTAAAACGTAAAAAAGTAAAATAAAAATGTTTATGAAAATAAAATAGAAAACGGTGTGACACAAAATCAATTAAAACAAACATAAAAAACAATAAAAATAATAAAATATTGATAAATAATAAAAAGAAAATTAACAAAATGAAAAGGTAAAATAAGTAAAAAAATTAGAATTAAAAATTAAATTTTAAGTAAATAATGTAACAAGATGTACATAGAATAAAATAAAATAAATAAGAAAATTATACAAATAAGACATAAATAAATAAAATTACAAAATCAGAAATTCAAAAAATTAATAAAACAATAAAATGAAAAATATACTATATAACATAACAGGTACAAATTTAAAAGCTATATATATAAATAAGTAAGGGTCACCAGGATTAAAAACATACCCAAAAAATTTCTTAATAGGTCAAATTCGAGCTATGCTGAGAACCAAAAAGTTTATCAATTTTTTCTTTTTTTTTAATAACTAAAAGCTAAGCAGATATAAAAACTAAAATCAGACATAAAAATGAATTAGAAAAAAATNGAAACCCATTGACAATGGGCAAGTTTGCACTTGAGTCTGGCGCCTTAGACCGCTCGGCCATCCTGACAGTTGTCGCCCGGCTGCCAGAGTGCGCACTTCCAGTGTTATCATCTTATTAGACATATATGTTTTTTTTTGTTTTAATATACATATGTATGTATTTTGTGTATGTTCAGTTGTATTATGGCGCAGATTACCAGCAGTGATATTTGGTAGTGAAATAAAAATAATAAACAAATTCTACTTAATGCAATAATAAAGATATTTTAGATAGAAATGGCCAAAATAAGTAATAACAGTGGCCAGGGATAGTAAAAAAAATTTAAAACATGGTGCTTAAACATACGTGCCGCCTTCTTACTAAATAATATTTACATAAGATGAACGTAGTAATGACAACAATTGAGTGTGCTTAATTTTACTTTCCAAATCATAACAAATACCATAACAGAAAGAAGAAAAAAAATTAATAATGGCCATAGTGCAATTTCAGCGCATCTAAACAAATCTCTTTTATAATAAGACATCCAAGTGCATCAAATTGCGTCATAAATCTTTTCCACAACCTGACTGCGCTCATGCACAGCTCCCATAAACAGATTGCCAGCCACCGCAGCGAATGGGTAAAAAAAATATCTGCAAAAGAACCAAAAAAAAGCAAATCAGCTGACCATTTTGCGAGCGAAAAAAATCAACACTTAATAATAGGAAAAATCTTAAGTATTATGTACTCAATTTTGTATATCGTATTAAATTGTCACTCTTATACTATCGGTCTGCTTAGGATTTATACGCGCCAATACTCACGAGAGTCTTCACAAATGACAACGCAATGTTTACTTTTGAGTATGAGTGATGAGGATATGTGCTTAATTTGGTTGAGAGTGTGGGCGGTATTGTGGTATATGCGGTCACGGGCTTGTGCCGCGCAAATCTACAAGACAGCAGATTTCGGTGATTTTTTGGGGGTATAAAATGTGCGACAAAAATGCTTTCAAAACATTATTTGACAAATTCCATAAATACTGCGTATGTAGCTAGACTGGCGTTTTATTGAATTTAGGAAAATTTAACTAATTAGTAATTAAATAAAATAAGATGAAATTAAAAAAAATTATACAAATATTCTTTGTACCTCAACGTCAAAAATTTTTTAAATTTTTTTTGCATAATTTTTTTTTTTCAAATAAATTTTCTTGCATGAGAAAAATAAGCGAAAAAATTTGTATGAAATTTATAAGAAAAAAATCTAAACATTTCACTTCACAGAAATTAAAAAAAAATATATGTATTCGAATTTAAAAAAAATTCTTATCCACCAATTCCAGAATATAACAACCACCATTTATGTGCATATGTATTAGAGGTTTACGCCGACAGGCTTTGCGGCGGCGGCGTGGT
>NW_016196747.1:0-2886 GCF_001687245.7 Rhagoletis zephyria | reverse complement strand
CTCTCTTTGCCATTCTTTGTTTTTGTTGTTTTAGGTGACCATGTTTGTTAAAATTTTATTAGTTGCGGCACGAGTTTTGATTTTAATAAAATGAAAAAGGCGTACAATTTAATTTTATTGAAGTGAATTATTTGAACGAAACAAGGAATATTAATGTAGAGAGCAATTTTTATTTTTTCATTTTGTATGGGAAGTGCTAAGTTTCAGTTTCCCAGTATAATATATATATATATGTATATAGTGGTTTCACATTTTAGTCTATATGTCAGATGCCATGCCCCGTACTTATATATAGAAGATATAGTGGACGTGCATCTGCATTTCTTGGCAAAAGTTCAACATACAGAAATTTATTATTTTTGCTGCAGCTTACATTTCGAGCCCTAACCGCCAAAATAACGTAAACGAAATATTCCTAGAGCATTTAGGTGCATTTCTGCATCAAAAAGAAAGTTTTGAAAAAAATGTCGCTTACGTTATTTTGGCGGTTAGGGCTCGATTTGTCCTCAGCTGCAAAATATTTCCGCGTTTCTGTTCTTAATATATTCAGTTACCCATTAACTTCTCTCACTCTCCATAGCCGTTGCTCAACTCTGATTTCTTGTTTTTTTTCTCAACTGCCGTTTTTCGTTGATTAAAATTATGTGCCAATTCCATTTAATTCTTATGCCAATTTCATTTATTATTTTTAGCTCTTAGTTACTTCTCAGACATTTTTTTTCCATTTTTCTTTTACTTAAGCCTGCTTTACCTTTGAGACTTTTATGCGAAAATTAACAGAAATTTAATTTGCTACTTTACAATGTCAATTCTTTGGCGAAACTCAAGAAACAAAAAAAAGTAAATAAAATCCTGTCTGCCACAATTTACTATGGGACTCTTTACCTTCATTATTGTAGCATTACTTATTCCTAAAATTCCTCCGATTGCTTGTGTCTGCCCTACACACACACACACATGCACACAGAAGCAAATGTAAATCAGCTCGATGCTTTCACGAAAAAGTTGGTCATTTGGCCAAAGCTAAAGTCAGGCAGCGCCAAGCACGGCGTCGAACTTCAACGCGTACAATTAAAATTTGTTTCATGTTGTTTTCGTTTGCTTGCCTGTTTTCCACTATTTTCGCAGTCGATTTGTTCAATTAAATTAACAATTTCATTTATATAGCAAAGCACTCATTCGTTGTAAGCTCGCTTGTAATGCCAATCGCTGCGCTTCCCAACGAATGCGTGTTTGCTTACAAAACTTTTGCAAATTGAGTTTCGACGAGAGTTTTTTGTTTTGTTTTTATTGTTTTTTTTTTTTGTTGCGCGTACAGCTTTAGCGTTGTTCACTTTTCGAATTAAGTGTGTTGCAAGTCTGTAGAATGGGATTGCGCTATTTTGAGTAAACGCGGCAGACCGGAAAAAGTTTTCCAGTTTCGCATTCGTAAATTCGCGATTTCTAACTTTTTGAAATTTTTCTTTTCTTCTAATTTTTGCACAATTGAATTTTCATTGCATTGAGTATTAACAGACTAAAATATAGCCAGCGATGTTAATAATTCAATAAAATTTTTGTTTACAAACATTTTCAATTACGTTGGTTGGTTTGTTATTAAATTTCGCAAAGGTTTTACAAAAGAAAAATAATAATTACTGTCATATGAAGAATGTTGCTATTGGTGATGCAAACCTTATCAGAGCTTGACTTTAAACAATGGAGAATATTCTCTTTAAAAANCGCACACAACTGTAATTTCCGCAACAAAGTCCTCATATATCTCGCCGGCAGCTCTTGGAGAATAGAAAATAATTGCTGTTTGCAACATAAAAGACAATTGACTATCCGGTACTAAATTATTCAGCACTGTTTTGGTCGCTAGGGACAAGTGGGACGCGTAGACGATGAATGTTACGGACTTTCCACGGTAAAGCACTGAGGAGATCTACGGGTTGCCTTCTGACATTGTCTGACTTTCAAGTTCATAGCAACGCCCGGCTGCTCCTAGTAAGGAAAGACAGCCAGCAGTCATTCTCAGCCAGCAGTTCTTGCCTAAATCAGTATCTCCACCCAGATTGCAACTGAACGACATTCATCGGGAGCCCATCACCACCCACATTAACTCCAATCCCCTCCAATAATAGAGAAGGGGCTTCAATTTAAGGGAGAAATCTCCGTTACTCTGGCTCAATTATGGTCTGGATACTACCATTTCAGACTACACCCTGAATGACACCAAACACCTCTTCACACGCCCACTCAACCCAACTCAACTAACACCCCCCTCCTTCTGGTTCGTTGAAAAGGCACTTCTCCTAGGCCTGCCGTTAGTTGAGCTTGACGACAATGACTGAAGGACTATCCAACTCTAGACAAGGTTAGGTAGCTGCTTAAATAACAACAATGCCAAAGCTGGCATGCTGATCGCTTACTGCAAGCTCAAGCCACAGCCAAGCTATTGCGCCCAGAGGCGAGGAATGAGAAAATCACAGGAGCTTCTCTCGTTAAGAAGGAGGGAAATGTTGTTAGCTATCTTGATGAAGAAGAAAATGAAACTGTCAGACGCGCTGTATTATCCAGAAGATGATAACAATTTTTGGTTGTAGGATGTTAAAGTGCTCTAAACACAGTGGTAGTATTGAGAAAACGGTAAAAATCCGCTTAAGCTGATAACTAGACTGGTGTGAACACCCACATTTGTAAAACTACTATTTAAATTTATTTTTATTTTATTTTATTTTTAAATAATCTTTAATAATCGGATATCTCGAAAATGTTTAAGTTTTGGGCATCATGTTATGCGACCAAATTTATAAGAAATTACCTAAGTAGTAATATTCTTAAGTAACTAGCACGACTTTTTCGGTAAGCCACGGCAGAAATTCCTACTTAAAATTTTTCGTT
>NW_016196746.1:0-2886 GCF_001687245.7 Rhagoletis zephyria | reverse complement strand
ACAGAGGATTTATCGAGAATAAAGTCTATGTCTGTGTCTGTGTCTGTGTCTGTGTGCTCTATGAGTTGTGTGAGTAACTGATGCTCTGTTTGTGTTTATGCTGTGATGTTGTTTGAATGCTCTCCTTTTTTATTAATTGACTGTGTCTCTGTTTGCTGGGTAGTTTTGTTAAGTGTGTGTGTGTGTGCCAGAAGGATGAGTGAATGAGAAAAGATGATGTTGCCTTAAAATGGAATTTCACCAATCAATTGAGCCAGACACCAGGTTGTAATGATACCTGGTTTGAAAAATGGACGAAAAGTTTATGCAGACACACAGTTTTGATCAAAAGAACCGCCTTACCTTTTTTCCAGAAGTTTAGAGAATGGGCGACATTGGAATGCTCACCATTCCGCCGTTCAGTCGGGCGTTGGCCACGTCTCGCTGATTGACCATGGTGACTCGATTTCGTTCAACTAATGAATAGTGAAATTCATTGATTGATTAGGAAAAAAAGAAAGAAAAATGATAAACACACTTTTAAAAACGATGCAATCACACATCTTACCGACGAGGCGTCGTCGTCGCCAGATTCGGCCCAGCAGCGGCGAGTCTCGCGGGTAGAAGTGAAAGAAAAAGGTGACCATCACCAGCGACACGTGAATCAGCAGAAAGACCTTCAGGTAGTGCACAAAGTCGGGGTGGTGATCGCCTTCGGTAATCACTTTCGCGCCGACGATGTTCCCTGAAGTTCCACGATTAGTTCCATTGCCTCCTGTTGTTGCTGATGTTGATCCATTGATGGCGAGATCAAGTACCTCGTGATCAAAGTGGTAATCCTCCTGATTGATCTTTTCACTGTGATCATCCTCAGTATGGTAGAGAATGGGCCCAAAAATGGTTCCACTGCCCGGGTACACTGAGCTGCAGAGGTCCAGGAGGCGACGCTGCGATGAGGTGCCGCCCATGTTTAGAATGCGCTCTCGAAACTCCCACCCTCGAACTTTCTTCTTTGACTCAGACTGCTGCTGCTGCTGCTGTTGATAGCACTTCTGCAGCACCTTCGAGGCCTCGCAGACGGCCAGCTCGGGCGGCGACTCGAGGATGACCGACTCCAGTAGGTAAATGGTCGTGTTTTGACTTACTTTAGCGGTGGACAGCTTCTTCCTGGCCAGGGTGTAGTACTCGGCGAGCACCTGTCGGTACTCGGCGGTCTTCTCCTTGGAGCACCGATCGACGGAGCTGGAGGAAAAAGCTGTGGTGGCGGTGGTGGTGGTGGTGGTGATCGAAGTTGAGGCCTGAAAGTTGAACGGCAGCGGCGACATCAGCTCGACTCGAGAGCGATGAAATGCTGACGGGGGTGACGAGGGTGATGATAGTAGTCCTCGATTGGTGGGGCTGGCCATGAAGAGCTGCGTCAGCGATTCAGCCTTGCTTCGGGCAAAGTCGGCTTTGATTTTCGCCCACACTGGAGATGATTTGAGGGTGGTAGAAGTGGTGGTGGAAGTGGTGGTGGTAGAGGGGTGATCACCATCACCGACCTCATTGCCACTCACCAGAGAGAAAGAGATGATCGACAAAAAGAAAACAGCCTGCACCAGTGATTTCATGGCTGATTGAAGCGTAGGAGAGAGAGGCGAGATGAAATAGTGAAAAAGAATGAGGGATTTGCCAAACAATTTCAAAAAGTTGTCAGAGCTTAAAAGTTCCTCTTTTGTCCTCTTCTGGTGAGTAGTCCTTGGCAAAGTGCTGGCTCGGGCACTTGAAGTGGATACCGAAAAAGAGACTGCTGAGACACACGTCCGCTCTGGCCACAGTAGCGTCAAGAATGATCTGCCAGACGCAGTGTTCGCTACTATTCTCTGCTTATTCCTACTACTATTCCAAAAGAAGAAGAAGAAGAAGAAGAAGAAGAAGATGAAGCAGGGAACACTGGCAGTGTCTGTCTGGAACAGTGCTGTCTGGCGGCTAGTCAGGCATCAGCAGTTTGGCCCTTTTTTATCTCTCTCTCTTTCTCTCTCTTTTTTCTCCACCCATTTGTGAGTTCATCTCAAATTCTCTGTCTGGCTCGTTTTCCCACTTTGAAGCTCTGTTGGAAAGTGTGTGTTTGTTGTGCGTATATATGAGCAGCTACCCCCTCCTCTTCAACGTGACAAAAGTCGATATTTTTTGTGTCGGACTGTGTAGTTGGAAAAAACTTGTTCAGCACCGCTACAACAACCACTTTTTTCTACCAAAGTAGTTTGTGTCGATCCATTTCGAAACATTTGGGTCGAAGAGAGTTGAGTAAAAAAGGGCACCATTTTTTAGCTGACAATGGCAGGGACTTCCTGCTTTTTCCGGTGTAAAAAGTGGTCGTCAGGGTTTTGGGTGACTGCACAAATTGTGCTGTTTGTGGTTCTTCAGGTTAATGATTACCTGCTGCTGGTGGTGGTTTGGTGGTGGTTTGGTGGGTTACCCGAAACTTGTCAAACTGAGTGCGGCCATAATTTGTCATTTTGGGAAGCCATTGAGTTGTTGTTGTTGAAAAAGAATTAAAAATTGGCATGTTTGGTACATTCCCTCTCTCTCTCACTCTGCCTTATTCGCTTTTAATGACGGAATTTCATTTTTTAATTCAAAAGTAACCAGAAAATAACGATCTTTGCAGTAAGCATTTAGTGACAGCAAGTTTATTGACGGTAGTAACGGTAATACAAAGAAATATTAATTTTAGGTATTTAGGTAGCGTCTAAGTAAATTATATTTTTTTGCAAACAAAGATGTCAGTTGAACTTTTAAGATATTTCACTTAAGGTCAACCTAAATAATTATAAACATCATTAGTGTATGCAAAAGGATGCTGCAAATCTAAGTGTGTGTGTGTGTGTGTGTGTGTTCTCGTGCGTGTAAAGTAATGAGGAAGTG
>NW_016196745.1:0-2886 GCF_001687245.7 Rhagoletis zephyria | reverse complement strand
GCGTAAAACTGTAGGTCCCTCCGCTTTGTGTGACAACATCAAGGCGCACGCCACAAGTCGGAGGAGAAGCTCGGCCAAACACTAACTTACGTGTAAGCGCCAATCTATTATTATTATTATTATAATCCTGCCTTGTATGAAAATGTATATAGATTTTTAATTAGATAATTGTTTAATAAATTTTACGATAGTAGGAGCTTGCAAAATTCGGAAAATCTCTTCCCGTATATAAAATGTAAATAATAATGCTGAANTCGGCAGTGTCTTCATATATCACTTTCAAACATTTGTAAGCGACATGATATAAACTGGCACTTGCATGATGTGTTACATGTCGCTATGTTTTGTAGTTCAGGCCTTTATTATCTATATATAATCGCTCAGTCATACGACTTAGTTAAGCCGATCTGTAGCAGCCACAGAATTGAGCTATATATCAAACTAAAGTGCAAGCTGCTGTTCCAGTTGACCGTGTTTGTCAAATATGTAAAAAGCGGCAGAAAAGTCTATAGTGAGTAATATAACTTCGAAAAAGATTCGTAAAAGTTATTAGCTATTATTCATAGTTTTGAAATATATTTCACGAAAACAAATAATAAAAATAGCTGAGATCCCTTTCTTTTTTAAACAACTATGATATCACTGACCATTAAAAAGGACCCTGAATGACCGCAAACCTCAAAGCTTTTAAAATGAACGATCCAAAATTAGCCGGTATACATATTTCAAATTTTTTAGAACCAGTGGTTGCATTTTTGTACTGAAAGGATTAACCCCAAAAGTATAATCTACGTCTGCGAGGCGTATACGGAATGGGTCTTTTTTTAATTGTAACACAAAATTGTCTTTTTATTTTGTTGTTTTAAATAAATGTGGTTATAGTTTTTATTAATAAAACTATGATTTATTATTAGTCATACTCACAAGCTCAATATTCTTTACAAAGTAAGGCAGGACTAAGTATATTTTAACTCACAGGTTATCTTTGAAGTACATAAGCCTCTAGGCGTATGTTAAGGCCTTAAGAAAGCTTTAGTTTGAAAGTGTGATATTAAATGCTTTTCACCATANTACTCACAAGCTCAATATTCTTTACAAAGTAAGGCAGGACTAAGTATATTTTAACTCACAGGTTATCTTTGAAGTACATAAGCCTCTAGGCGTATGTTAAGGCCTTAAGAAAGCTTTAGTTTGAAAGTGTGATATTAAATGCTTTTCACCATAAACGACGCAAATTTTCAGTGATTATTGCGTTTCAGATTAAGACTAATACCAGATATTGTNGTGATTATTGCGTTTCAGATTAAGACTAATAAACTTAACGCGTAAAACTTCGCATGCGCTGGGTTTGGGTCCCGCCACGTTAAAACCCCGCCCAATGAAAAGAAACAAACAGCCTCGGATGAGACCCCCTTTTTCTGATTACGACCACGGCAAACGTATAAAGGACTATGATTTAAGGGTATGCACCTGGAATATCCGGACCCTTAATGGGGAAGNAACGAAGTTCTTTAAATAAATTTTGAGCTAAGTACTCACCGTATTTCGGGGGTTACAGCTAGTTTTAATAAATTATTACTTTAATTTCCTATAAAATTTACCTTTAGGTTTATGCATTTTAAGAATACATCGAACATTTTTTTAAGAGAATCAATGTGAAATAATTGCAGAAACGATTAACCGGTTTCCTGAGCAACCTGCTTTTTAAATAATTTTTGTAAAACAAATCGGCAAGTACATATCGTCCCCCGCAAGCCAGAAACATGAATGTGTAAAGATGAAAATTTTGGGATTTTTTTATAGGTCGGGCTGGCCCCTAAATTCGATCTTGGCGACGCCCATGTTTCTGTCTTGAAATAAACGTCCCGCGAGATGAGAAAAATAATAATCCCATACAATTATGATGGAAAGGCGTAAATGATTTCCATCTGAAAATAACCTTGGGCGAAGCCCATATTCCCGGCCGTTGCTGTGAACGGTTTTCGCTTCTTAGAGGATTCCCTTTAGCCAACTCAATGGTGAAAAAGCCCTATCTAGAAATTTTGGCCACACTGAACAAGGTAAGTAATGGATGCAGGATATTCTAGCACGTCTGGATCTTAAACTAAGCTTAGAAAATTTAAAGCTACGTACAGCGTGTGGAACCTCTTCCTTTCTGCGGTGCAAACATCAAAAACCTATGCTTAACTAGCAGATGCCCTCTACGGTGCATTGGATACTTATTTTGTAAACTGGGTAAAGTTAGTGTGGCCACCAAAATCAGAAATTCACTTTAAAATAATGATCGGAATCCGGTTACACATTTTACATGCAAATGCAGCAACAAAAAGTTGATCCTGATAGAGATTGGTTCGATTTATAATCCATTCTGTTTGAGTAAGTAAACTGTTTATTTTAACTTGCTTTGAATAATTCGCCTACTCGTTAATTTTCGTACAAACGTGCTTTTCCCCATTTACTGAGTTAATTTTTGTTATTTTGCATTTCTCGACTCGGAAAGACTGCTATGTAAAATTAGTACTGTCAACTTCCATACAAATTATACAGATCGTTTCCATGAAAATTGACCGTGATACTGAGCTAGATAACCCACCGAAACACGACAGCGTATTCGAATTGCGTATTCACATTCATTTCTACTACAGATTGAATTCTGGGACGTGTATATTTTTAATGCCCCCCCCGAGTTCATTTCAACCTTGAAAGACTCTCATCATAAAATCATCTGCCGTAACGCATAATTTTCCTCCATTTTCATTTCCATTGCACAATGTCTCAAAATTTACGTTTTACTACAGCAATTTTCCAGTGTTTATAAATCAAAATTATTACGGTGAGTATCTTATGCAACAAAGAAAAACTCAAGCAATTTCAAGCAGTAATATG
>NW_016196744.1:0-2886 GCF_001687245.7 Rhagoletis zephyria | reverse complement strand
TATGTGTGTTTGTACTCATATGTACGTGTAGAGCTTACAACGTACTGGTATACGTTCATACATTCATTCACACGAGTGCATATGTACTTAACTGAAAGCATTAGCGACAAAGGTGCAAGAAAATCGATTACATTATTAATGTGATAAATGCTAGAATGAAGTACGCATTTAACTATAGATATTACTCGTTTTGTTAATTTTTTATAAAGTTTAAAATAAGTGTATAATTCGATATATATGTATGTACAAGGAAGGTTCTTTTTCTGGCAGTACTAGTACAAGCAAGCATTTGTAGCACTCATGTACCTTTAAACTTTTCCAATTTCACTACGAGTTTTTTTAATACGTAGACTCTTATACTATAAGTACCAGGTTGACCGAGCTTTGCCCGGAGTGTATATACTTTTAGAAGTTTTAAGGATTTGGATACCTTTAAAAAAAAAATATTTTGGAAGAAAAATTTGGATTTCGATATCTATTAAGTAAATTTCTTACTACGAAATTTATGTGGCATCCCTATTCCGAAATACGATGGAATGAATGGTACATATCTTGAGCGTATATGTACTGAGTATATTTAAAAAAAATGCTGATTGAAAGTAACAAAATAAAAATGTTCACTACATAGAAGCGTGGCAACCCTAATGAAAAATATTTTCAGACTAAAGTTCTCAACAATACCTTTCATTTGATATCCATATTGCGATGTTTAATATAAATTGTGCAGAATCGAAAATAAGTGGCAACCTTACACTATTATCCTAAGGGATAACATTTTGTATATAGGGAAAGCATTGTTTAAGAACCTTCTCTTGGTACCCATGAATAGTAATATTTTACCTTTTTTTCTAAACAAAATGCTAAATAAATATGCGATTAAAAATAGGTGGCAACCCTATTAAAAATATTTTTGAATTAGGGATCTTTAAAACACCTTCCGATTGATACCCATATTATGATGTTTTAATTAATTTGTAACTAATTTCGAATAGGTGGCAACCTTATACAAGCCTTCTGGGAGATAGTGCCTATGAAATCCAAAACATTATCTGTGTACAAAATTTCATCAAAATCGTTAGAGCCGTTTCCGAGAACCCTATGGATATATATATATACAAGAATTGCTCGTTCAATGTAATAATACTTCAATTTGTTGTCGATAACTTTACTATTATACTTATCGAAATTTTTATCGATATTTGCACACCTATATCTTTATAAATTTATTTATTGATAGTGATATTTCTTTCCATTCTTTATCGACATTTTTATCGATTTGGTTACCGATGTATTTTTGTATCTGTGTTATCAATAAAAACCAATTTTTGAAAATAGATATCGGCGCCATTATTTTTATCGGTATTCGCTAATGGAATTTTCGGTTCTTTGGTTCATTTACAAAGATCCTTCGTCACTTTAATACTTCGATTTGTGGTCGATAATTTTACCAATATATTTATCGACAATGCTATCGATACTTTTATAGATTAATTCAACGATGTATTTATTGATATCGATATTGTTTTTTTATTATTCATCGACATATTCATCGATAGGACAATTTCTGCGTTTTCGTCCATTATCAATAAAAAAAAACAATTTTTCCAAATCGATATTACTATCCCTATGTTTGTAGATATTTATCGTTGCTAATATCGATTTATTGGTTCGTTAGAGATTCTTCGTCGCTTTAGTAATTCAATTCGTTGTCTGTAATATTGGCGATAGCTATGCATATTTGCATATCGATATTTGTAGAGATTTATTTATTGATTTAGCTAACGACAGATTTATTGATATCGATACTGCTTTCGGTTTTTTTTAACATTTTTATCGATTTGGTCATTTATGCACCACCCGCTTTATCACTAAAAATCAATTTTTCAAAATCGACATTATCATCATTAAATCAATTCGAAGTCGATAATGCCGATATGTATGCATAACGATATTTGTATAGATATATTTAGGAAACGCTAAAATGATTCCACCTCATCATCCTCCAAATAGCAACAGCAATGTGAGCCTAAAAGTGTTTGAAATTCGACACTTAACCAGCGGCAGAAGCTCCTTAAACCGCCCACGATCGACTACTGGGCCTGAAGATGTTTGTAACCTTACAACGTCAAGATTTTTGTTCAGCGCTCGCTAAGCCCACTATACGCCCATCTGTCCAAGAGAAATACATAGCTTGTCACAGCAACGCCTATACCCTACCTGTCAGGAGAGAGACCAGAAGGCTACCCCACCTATTAATCATCCACGAAGGTTTCTGCAATGATTTGAAAACAATTCGCGGCAATCGAGTGAGGGATCAGGCATTCCCGGAGCAAGTTTGATCGTACCATGACCACTCCCACAACCCTGATTGCCGCTTGGCTGTCAGAATAGATATTTACGTGTCTAAGCTGTATTCTACCCGTACGTAGCCACGACTTTTGCCTGCAATACGTTGTAGAAATCTGGAAGCCTATACTTCAGGTTTCGAAAAGTCCTAACAGAACACACCTCCCCCAACACTGCCATCCAACTTCGACCCATCCGTCGAAAAAGGTTATCTTGGCTCTCCCATTGTAGAAGAGGGCTGTTCTTTCAGGCGCTGTGTGGCAAGTGGCGTCGTCGCGTTGAAACCGCATATTGTCCAAGTCTTTTTAATCTACTTAATTGAGGCCATAAAAAGATTGGTATTATATCACAATAAAGTCTACCGTCCATCGTAACAGTGTTACTGACATTATTTTCGAAATAGTACTCGTATATATGTTTATCATCAACACATCACATAACCACTCAATAGTCTCATTTTACTACTACTTACATACATACGTACAAATGTATTTCCCATTGCAAATTACAGCTTGTCGCCCATTTGCTACTCTTCCTGGT
>NW_016196743.1:0-2887 GCF_001687245.7 Rhagoletis zephyria | reverse complement strand
TCATCTTCTTTAGAATAGTATCTAGTTTATTGTGTACAAATTGCAAATCGATACACAAACGTCTGAGATATAGCGAGTTGAAATTAAAATTTCGCAAAAATTTACCGCAGTGGAAAATCCGATTTTGTGGCTTTCTCGACANCGTCTGAGATATAGCGAGTTGAAATTAAAATTTCGCAAAAATTTACCGCAGTGGAAAATCCGATTTTGTGGCTTTCTCGACATACAGGTATGAGTAAAAATTTGGTTAAAATTAACTTTAAATGTATTTTCGAATAAGCTATCGATTACAATTGGTTTGAAATCGCTTCACTTCATTTCAATTTTATGTTTTTTCACGCTGCTTGTTGTTTCCGCTGCTTGTTGTTTTCGCTGTTGTTGTCGGCCAATTTTGCGAGAAAAGAATAACGGACCTGCGCATTGCGCAACCTCTTATATATAAACCTTGCCAACAGAGTATATACCTCCAACTAAGGGTACAACTCGCACTGACTGCTTGCCGTAGCTTACCCAACTTATACGCTTCAGGGTAAGAGGACCAATGCANCCTTGCCAACAGAGTATATACCTCCAACTAAGGGTACAACTCGCACTGACAGCTTGCCGTAGCTTACCCAACTTATACGCTTCAAGGTAAGAGGACCAATGCCCACGTTTTTCAAAAGCATCTCTGAATGCCTGTCAGTTACAGATATCTCCATCATACTCCGGAATAGCTATCGGGTCTAGCTTCAAATCGACTGAAAGCTTCTAGATTCATGGTAGGACCTGTGCGCCCTCCTACACAAGGAGTGGCATTCATCTCCACTCTGGATGTTGCAATGCGTCGATTCCACTTGCTGCATGCTTCGCTGTACAGCTCTTCAACCATTTCCCACGGTGTATCATGTGCACCTATGCAGCTTCCCCTAGAAGATGATTGTGATTCTCGACGAATAGCGCGAAATGAGATTCAAGCGATCTTAGCTCATGTTCCAGCTGATACACATCATGGGTCTCAATATCAGCTTCCAGTACCCTTTCATGTATACAGCGTATGGATTTTACGGCAGACGAACGCCAGTTTAGCTCCGCCATACCGAAATATATATATGTATATAGTATTCGGTATAGTTTGTCCTCGCAGTAGGCACCAAAATGTTAAACAAAGGACTCCAATGATGTCCTCTGTAAATCGTACGTTTATTGCTGCATAATATCGCAAAAAAATTAGTATACAAAAGGGTTTCGCGCTTATATAGAAAAACTAATATAACAATAATACCGTATTATTATGAGAATCGTTGACTTAGTTCTCAAAATTGAGATTTTAATGCCATAAGATAGCACAACTAAAAATACATTACTTGTTGTTATGCAGTGGTACGAAAATGTGCTAAGTCCAAAAAAAATCAAGAAAAAAATATAAACACGTCTGTCCGTGCACAAGAGAACTCGAGCAAAAATTAAGGTATCTTAACGAAATTTGGTAAGTACGTTACACCTTATCCAAGGTAGGTTTGTATTGAAAATAGGCGAAATCGGACCGTAACCACGCCCACTTCCCTTATAAAGGTATTTTCAAAAAATGCAAGAACTACTATATATCAGTAAATATTGGATGCAAATTTTTGAAAATTAGTATGTGAAGCAGAATTTCGGTTATGATGAAATGCTATATCTCAGAACCCATTCAACAATCCTTACCAAGCTCGGTGCGAGCCTTGCTTAGGGTCTACCTAAGATATCTGTTGAAAATCTTTGAAATCGGGCAATGACTACGCGCATCTACCATATAACGATAATTTAGAGAAACAAGAAAACTGGGATAAATCAATAACTACTAAAGCTAATTCACTTAAAATCGATGATTGCGAAACCACTTAGCAGAAAATTTGATTAACATAAATTTTCCGATAATGGGCGTGGCGGTACAATTAATAACCTTCGTACGGAAAAGCACTTCGTTTAAAATCATTCAAATTGGACCAAAATCACACCTGCTTCCCGTATATTTGTATAACGGTACATTTCAGAAATACGGAAACTCTGATATTTCAAAAACTGAGGACACTTATTTACTCCGGTTAATACTTATGACAATCTCTTAACAATAAATAAGACTGCTATAGACTTTTAGGAAATGGGGCGGGGCACCGCCCATTTTATGACTACAAAGGTGTATCTCGGTAACCACTTTATCGATTTCTACCAAACTTGGTTCAATTATATAATTGAGTTTAACTCAGTATATGATCGAAATCGTTTAAAATCGGAAAGAACATCCCTGCTAGGTAGTTTTGAGAAAGTTGAAACGACTATATTTGATACCTGCGCCGGATATATAAAGTTCGGTTTCGCCGGAACTTATACTTTTTACTGGTTTTTAATTAATGTCCTTTATAAATGGTACATAAATTTACGACTTAAAATAGTTTTTTTTTTATTTAAAAATTGAAACAGTAATGAATTACAATTACAATACATATAAATAGGGTTGCCAGATTTTTTATGCGGGAAATCTGTATGTTAGACTTTTTCATGCTAAAAAAACAATACTTTTCAGTACACTTTTATTCAAAGCGAAATTATGAAAGCAAGTAACAGATAATACTTTACAACGCCAGTGTACTTATTTCTAACAATATTTTGGTATATAATTAAAATATAGTTCATAAAAAATAAAAATGTTATTCATTTTAACATGAGTGTACACATCATTGTACACAGGAGCCAATAAATTACACNGTTTTCAGAAAATCCGTATCACGTCAAAATTTTGAGATATTTAGGGGGGAAATTTTAGAGTTCTGAAAGTGAATTTTTCGTCGTTTAAAACACTGTGCTCAGGTTTCGAACTTTTTTCTGGGCAAAGGGTTTGATAACTGATCTTACTTAACTGGGATCA
>NW_016196742.1:0-2887 GCF_001687245.7 Rhagoletis zephyria | reverse complement strand
GGTATTGAATGAGTATAAACAGTTGACGATCAACCAATGCCAATCCCTGGTATGTATGCTGTAGGCATAACAAAATGTATAACCAAAACAATCGCGAAAAATATCTCCCATACAACGGCGTTGAAATTTTTTCGCGATAAATTTATCGCGATAAGCTGTTGTGAGTGAGTGCGAATGGATTACTTGCATCGTTTTCCCCATTTATGAGAGGCCGACATCGCCAATGCTCGGACTTATCATATTCGAGTGAGAAAAATTTCTGCTTTTTTCATTCGCGAATGAAAATCAGCGGAATTTTTTTTGTCGATCGCATCCGATGATAAATTTGTTTGCATTTATCACTCGCGATAAAAGAATGCAAAAATAATTGTGGAATTGTCTTGATCGCGAACGTGAGAGAATGTGAGTGAGACTTCCGAACCCTGGTTTACACCACACATTTTTAATGAACTTTTTGTGACTCTTTCGTACTGAATACCCAAATTATTGTGCATACTTACAAGTGAAAAAAGAATCAGATGTTTTGCAGGAATGCCTAACAGCTGAGATCACCTGATTTTATTTGCTACAGGGTCACAATATCTAGAAATAAATTATCAATACCTAGAAAAAAATTTTAAACAGACTCTGACAAAAACCGCAAAAAACGTCTATTAAGTGTAATATTACATTTACATTGGCCCCAAATGCGTGCTTTGAAATCAGTCATTTGAAGGTGTTTACACTGCTTGATCCGCATTCGCTTCGACTTCTAATCAATTGAAAAGGAAAGAAAAAAACTAAATTCATGTAAACAAACACTACATTTATTATTGGGGTGTTCACAGTTCGTTCCAAATAGTATCTCAAAATGTAGACGTCTACATTTTAAGACCATTTCTAACCGTTAAATCCGTGGTGTTGTTGTTTCCCATACAAAATTGGGAAACGACGCCGTCTACATTTTGTCACACTCAAGGGTATGTTTTTTACGCGTCTACATTTTGCAACCTCGCAGCAGGGTTGCATTATGGCAATACTAATCACATTTTTTTATTTATTGGGCACGTTTTCTGTATACGTATTTAATTCGAGCGCAATTTCCGATGAAAAGAAACAAATCAACGAAAAGAAATAACAAATATTAGGAATTGGTAATTAAGTTAAATAATTACAATTTTTCAGAACAAAAATCAGAAGGCGACATATAAAAAATGCACGCATAGAAGAAATGTCTGGCAACACCAGTAAAGTTTTGAGACGATTTTGCGGCGACTGGTAGAAAGGGGTACTCACAGTTTGATGCTAAAGATGTCGCAAAATGTAGACGTTTACATTTTGAGAAACATTTTGGAACGAACTGTGAACACCCTATATATTTTTAATTCATTTTGGACACAAAAAGGCAATTATTCTTTGTTTAAACTAAATGTATAAATTAACAATTTTTATACACAGATTTCAAAGATTTATTCATTTCATTGTGTTTGTTTTGTGGAACTTTTGTTTCTGAGTGAGTATAATAAAATTGTGCGGCAATTGGAACGCATTTGCTTCGTGATTTTGTTTAAATGCGTCATTTTGGAAAAGCGAATTCGTATGGAGAAATGTGCGATTTGGCCTCGCATTTCGGATTTCTCGCCCAAATTACGCATTTGGGCTCAATGTAAATGTAATATAAGAGTTATTGACCAAAACGCTTTAAAATACTAAAATGTTATATAAATGCAGGAATTCATTTATATCAATGCATATTTTGCAAATTTTTTTACTTTTTTTAAATAACTTTCATCTTTTTTACATCACTTGAAACACCCTGTCTAACATTGTGGCATGATATTCATACAGGTACTTTCCAAGTATCTTCCAGATGGTTTCCAGGCAGAAGAAGTACATTTGTCACTTTGTCACGTACACGTTACCGCCCCTTGTGTGTCGCTATCATTGCGGCGGCCCTAGCTAGCTCTGAAATTGTGTGGCCGTGGTTCTAAACCCTTGCCACAATGAAGCAGGCTGGAAGTTAAGCGTCGTTCATCCACATGCTTTTGTCAATAGGAAGCCCACCCGTCCATGGACCGCTCATTTCAGACGTCGCCTCGCGGTCTCCCTGTTGTTCTACTCCAATTGCCCACTATTCCCCTCCCTCAGAAATAAATTAGTCCCTCATATTAAATTTCTTTTCAATTTCGAATATACAAGAGAAATTTTATTGACTAACATGGAACTAATTGTGTAAATTTAAACAATAAATAAGAAATTTAAACAAAAGTTATAAAAATTCATAAAAAAATATCAACATCAAAAATTATTTATATGTATCGCCACCATCAAAAAAAAGGGACCAAACAAGTATATTACAGTTCATAGAACTTAACAAAAAGACACGGTAAACCTATCACCCTACCAAAAAGAGCTCTTTTTTTTGTCGGTATACAGGTGTTTCCGGGAGCGGGATGTTCTCCGCTCAGATTAATGATTATCTACCTTGTTGGGTTCTTTTACTGACGGAAAAAAAAGCAGCAACAGAAGGAAACTTATGCTAACATAAAGAATATCGCGAAATACCACGGTTAACGCGCAAATAAACATACATATATATGTGTATCAGTAAAATACATGTATAAAGACTAAACTAAAATACGAAAAATTAAACTAGCTCTATGTCACGTTGTGTATTTCACCTTGGACCGCTTCTTCGCTAATAGGATTTTTTTTCTTTTTTATGGTTTATGGGATTGTGGTGGTCGTCTCGGCTGACCAGAACCATGAACTCCGAATTCCTCCGATATTCCTATTTTGGAGCTTTTCGCTCGCGTGAGCCATAAAGTCGCATAAAGCTTTTGTACAAATGGAATACCGTAACCCTAGCACTCACCAGCGAGTTGTGCCGCGCCCTACTGCCTTTGCG
>NW_016196741.1:0-2887 GCF_001687245.7 Rhagoletis zephyria | reverse complement strand
ACTCATATTGAGCGGTTCAATCTCTCTCGTTTGTGTGCCTTCCGACCTAATCGCTGTCTGTGTGAAAAAACACGTGCAATTTAATCGTCATTTAATTTCATTGACGTTCCNATCTCTCTCGTTTGTGTGCCTTCCGACCTATCCGCTGTCTGTGTGAAAAAACACGTGCAATTTAATCGTCATTTAATTTCATTGACGTTCTTACTATTTTTTTTTAATCCAGTGTAAATAACAAGCACAAACAAAAACTCACTTTAAAATAAGTGAAGCCATCATGGCCCCGGGCCACCCCTTATAGGCGCTAATCGGTATGCACTGCTTGCCGAAAGCACAACAATCAAAAAAAGAAAAATCAAAGACAAAAAGAAAAAAACATCATTTGGTGCCAACATTGATGNATCATTTTGTGCCAACATTGATAGTTTTCCCGAACTCCCAACTACAAAAAAAGCCAATCCAAAATTCATTGTTTTTGAGTCAGCCGACAAAAATAAACCACTTTCACAATATTCTTGTTTCGCAGTCCATAAATCCATCCGTGCTGTAAGTAAAGAATTTCAATCAGTGTCCGAACTACGCGACGGTAATATTGTTTTACTTGTGAACAACAAAAGCATAGCTGGAAAATTTCTTGCACTTAAAGAACTCCCTGGCATATGCAGAATAAACGTTAAATACCATGAGAACCTTAATTTCAGCAAAGGAACTGTATACGCTCCTTTCTTAAACAATGTTCCAGAGGAAGAAATAGTGAGTGAGCTCAACTCCCAAGGAGTTGTGGCAGTCTACAAGTTCCAAAAGAAAATAAACAGTGGAAATCTGCATCCAACTGGTGTAGTTTTGTTAACGTTCGACCTTTTTCATATCCCGGAAAAAATGGACATCGCTTGGCGAAATGTACGAGTCAGACAATACGTCCCAAATCCCATGCGCTGCAAAAGCTGTCAGTTGCTCGGGCACACCACCAAATTTTGCAAACGCTCTCCAGCTTGTGAGAATTGTAACTTCCCACCCCACTCCCCTGAGGCATGCAAACGCACCTTTTGTGCGAATTGTTTCTCTGACCATCCTTCTTCCTCCAACATGTGTCCGAAATTTATTCAAGCAAAAGAAACCTTAAAAATAAAAGTAACCCAAAAATTCACCATGCGAGAAGCAGTAAGAATACAAAAAGCAACTACCTCCACCATTGGTGAAAATGTCCATTCCTTTTCGTCGATTGTTTCCCAATCGAGTAATAATATTCACGCTAATGACACTCAATCTGTTGAAAAACCAATTCCTAAAGACACGGAGACTCAATTCTCAGCCCCCAACACTTCACAGCAAAATTCCCACTTCTGAGAAATCACTCAAACATTTATCGAATCGCTCAATTCCCATCCAATATCCACTCAACCGTCAACTCAGCATAACAACCACGCTACAGATATTAACCTACAAACATCCACTCTCAACTTTAACTCTCTTTTAGACAATTACTCAAACATACCACTCACTTACTCCCACGAATTCTCTAATTGCAGTAATATACCAGAAATCAATGATCACCCACAACTTCACGTTTTACCCCCCTCAGATGACACGTTTATGTCATCTGAAGAAGAATAAACAAGCAAAAGCAGACAACGTAAACGAGAATAATTTTTTATTCAATTGACTAACAAACAGATTTACACGCACGCTAAACCCTATTTTAGAACTGCTTAATATTTTTTCAAAGTTTTTTTTTTTGTGGAAATTTTTCACTCCTAGCCTTTATAGTGGCTAATTTGCTACAATGGAACCTCAACGGCTATTGGAACAATTACCACCAGTTAAATCTTTTAATTAAGGAATTTAACCCTGCTATTATTTCTCTACAAGAAACCCATTTACAGTCTACAAACTGTCCGACACCACCTAAAACATATACAGGATATTACCACAAACAAGGCATTTGTGTCTTAGTCAAACACGATATCCCACATAGGAAATTAGATGTGGTTTCCAGCATATCAACAATGGCATTAGAACTTAATATTGGGTTTAAATTTACCTTAATCTCTATGTATATTCCACCTCATCAAAACTTCAATGCGAACGAAATTTTTTCCATTCTTACCAATATAACTACACCAATATTTTTGTTAGGGGATTTTAATGGATGGAGTTCCCTTTGGGGATCAACTTTTGAAAACCAAAGAGGGAAACAGATCGAAGACGTAATACTTGCTTCTAACCTTATGGTTTTAAACGATGGGTCGCCAACCCATTTTTCAACGCACAAAACGTTCACCCATGTTGATCTCACTCTTTGCAGCGCCAGTCTAGCACCTAAATGCCATTGGAAAATATTAAGTAATCTCCATGGAAGCGACCACTTCCCTATTATAACTACCATAGAATCTTGTTATTGCAAGGAGAAGATGAGAAAACCGCCAAAATTCATCACTGATAAGGCAAACTGGCACAAATTTCAGAACTATTGCATTGAACTTAATTCAAAAACCCCAATTTCAACAAATGTGAACAAAGAAGCGGCGTCAATAAAAAAGATCTTAAGGGCTTCTTCCCACTTCCACATACCCCAAACAAAAAATTGCCCCCGCAAACCATCAGTACCCTGGTGGAATAGCGAGATTGCAGTTCTTCGATGCAATAAACAAAAAGCTTGGGCTGATTACAAAAAACAACAAACTGAAACTAATTTAATGACCTATAAAAAGGCAAATGCTTCCTTTAAATATCACTCCAAAAAAGCAAAGAGAAATTGCTTTTCACAACTAACAGAGGCAATTAATCCTAGCTCAAGCCCAAAAGACATTTGGCATAGGATAAAACTAGTCACAGGATCCGTCAAACAAAGTAAAATCACGGCTATTAATACTGAAAACGGCATTGTCAC
>NW_016196740.1:0-2888 GCF_001687245.7 Rhagoletis zephyria | reverse complement strand
TAGTACCTAAATATGTAGTACTAGTTGAATGTTGTTGGCCACAACTACCACCTTGAGTGCTTTGCAACACTCAGTCACATTCAATAAACTATGCTGCACATAGCATATTTCTCAATGCCTGCCACGTTAACTTGCCACATTTCGCCCCCAAAGAGCAGCACAGTGCTTGCCTTGCGTCTTAGAAAGCTCAGTGCAAATTGTGTTGGCACTAAGTAAAATGTAGACTTGTCAAATATGTATGTATAGTGTACTCCTATGTACATACATATGTGTGGACGGACGATTGGTGGCATTCCTCGTAATTCTGCTATGTGTAAGCACATAATTTATCTATAGAACAAATGTTTCCCAATACTATTACTTAGATTGTTTTTACACTACGCGAGTTTACAATCGTCAAGGTTTACGAGTTTTGCGGCTGTTGCTTGTGGTTTAATGTTCTTCCACAGCGGCTGCTGGTGCTGCTTTGGTATACGGAAGATAGTTGTGAATAAAGGGAAAACTTATTATCTACTAGTCCGTCGTACATAGATAACATAAATCGTTATTGGCATCGATAAATATATCGATAAATATATTTAATGATAATGATATTTCTAAAAGCCTTCGTCGATAATGCCATAGCAACATAAAGCAACATTTCGGTTAAATTATCGATAGCTTAATTGATAAATATATCGAAAATAATAGAAGTGGTACTTTTTCAAAAAATAGCTGAGCTCCGAATAATTTTATAGAAACCGATTTCTTATCGACATACATACATACATTAAAATAAAAAAAAATCGATAGCGATAAATATATGAACAAATCGAATGATTATCGCGATTTAAATCTATATGTCGAAAGATATTTCAATAAATATTATATGTCGATGATGCTATCAAGCTCTGTTTATTAAACAGCTGCATAGGCAATAAATTTCGCATGGAAACGCTTATGGAGAAAATTCGAAAACACAGTTCAAAGATTCTGCTTATGATTTTTGGCGCTTGGCGATAATACCTACATAGGTGGTTATCGAGCCAAAGAAAAACAGCGACGCAGCCGGGTGCGACTACCTCTGTCTTCTTTTCGACTATCGTCGAACAGATAGACCTCGTGTACACCGATTCCCGCCAAACACTATCCCGGGAAACGAACTATATTCGTCTTTTCATACGTATACAATCCGAACCAGGGCAGCCACTTTGGTAAATATTTAGTTACCAAAATTGATAGAACAAATTTGGGTGGTTAAAATGGTAAATTTTTTCTCATTCTGAAAAATTTTTTTAAATGTTATTGTGGCTTATTAACAATTAATTTCAATATTTTTTTTTGAGCTTTGTACCACCCCGAGGAGACGAAGACAAATGACTGGCTGTGCGACTCAGCAAACGATACTTGAGAGCGACAACATAGATACTCTGCAACCCAAGGTAGTCGAGGGATTAGTTGAAAAATATTCACCGAAGAAGTACTGACTGTCTAGCCTATGAAATTGGGTCACGCAGAAATGAATTTCGGTAGCTACCAGCACTCAGCTAGGATGAGATCCTTCAACTAAACAACAAAAAGTGCTTAGCCGAACTCATCCTTATAGTTCGAAGAGTCGCTTTAAGAGAACTTTTATTCATTAGCTTTGGTTGTATGATACTTTTGGATGTGTGGTTTTGCGATCCGGCCATCACTGTCAGTGGAATGTATATTTACCGCCCATAAATTTCCATACATTTTTCGTAAAGAAATTTTAGCAAGATTTTTATCAAGTAAAAGCTCCCTTCGCATTCTGTGTCAATATTTATAAAACAAAAAGCTCTACGATTTCAACATGAGGGGAACTGATTTTCACATGAGTGGAACTCAATTCATTGTCACATATGAACAGTGTTGCCAGTTTTTAGCCTTTTTGAGGCTAGATCTAGCTTTTTTCGAGCTTCGAAATTTAAGATTTAGCTTCGTGCATACACTCAAAAAATACGTATGTATTCTATTACATCTCCTTCGCAGTAGTCGCTTATGCGTTCCACTTCGTGTTTGAATCGGTGAACGACTTCGCTTTCTCGACGACTTCGTTTAGTCTGCTTCATTTGCGTGCATTCACATTCACGATTGTAATCGTATTCTAATGTATAAAGATACGAATGCAGCACTACTGTGTCTATATGGAGTATGGGTTTTTAGATCCTAAAAAAGAGCCCCCTTATGGCTTTATTAAATGAACTTCATGAAATGTCATGACCGTAAGTACTTTGGTTGTCGAGATGTTAAATTTTGTTGCACGTTGGCACATTTTTACCAACTCTTTGCACATAAGAGTTAATGAAATGTTTAAGAGGCTGGCCTTTTTCAACATTTTTTGGGGCCTTTTTTAGCTTTTTAATTTTGCCGATCTAGATTTTATATTTTTTAAGTCCTGGCAACACTGCATATGAAAAATATGAATTTAAAATCAAAAAAGCTTTTGACAACCTTAGCCGAGTAGGTAGAGGTGTGGACTATAATTGCGTGTGTCGCAGGTTCGAATGCCGGCACATGGAGTTTTTAATTGTTAGAAACAAATTTATTAATATACAAAATTTATACATACCTTTCACATGAAATTTCAATTTGTCAATAACATTTTCAGTCTTGGTAATTTATTAAGAAAAGAGCTTTTGATTTCTGTGCTAGAATACTAATTCTTGATAAATACAAATTATAAAGATTTTCATTTTGTGAAGTGCACAGTATCGGGCTGTTAGTCAGTCTAAGCGCAAATTGCTCCAGAAACCTCTGTTATTTTCTTTTTTCTCAGTGCAGGAAGGGTCTCAGTTCGTAGTCTACTAACAGCTTTGATCATGTGTCCTTCTAGAACCTTATATTTTGACGTAGAATACGTCTTACCTTAAGGTATGGGGGCTATG
>NW_016196739.1:0-2888 GCF_001687245.7 Rhagoletis zephyria | reverse complement strand
AACTTCCTTACTGCAGTCCTTGCCACGAAACAATGATGAGCCCTCTACGGATAGTAATTTGGAACGCAAATAGATTTTGTCAGCATACCCACGAAGTCCAGGTATTTCTAAATGAGCATGACAATGACGTGATGTTAGTCTCAGAGACACACTTTACACAGAAAAGTTACGTCAAATTGAAAAATTATGACATTTACACCTCAAACCACCCCTCGGGGGCGGCCAGAGGAGGGACTGCAGTAATTGTAAAACAAAATATTCGACATGAACAGCATTCATGCTTTGCCTCGGACAAAATCCAATCAATTTGCATACAAATTTACTGTGGTAATGGTGTGGTAAATGTAGCATCAATTTACTGCCCTCCTTCAACGACAGTCAGATCGGCTGACTTCACTCACTATTTTAATAGCCTTGGCGATAAATTCATTTCGGGGGGGAGTCTTTAACGCCAAAAATACAGCCTGGGGATCAAGGCTTAACACCACAAGAGGGAGGCCACTTAAAAACCATCCGGGATTGCAACTTAGACTACCTTTCAACTGGTGAACCGACTTACTGGCCGACAGACAGACAAAAATTACCGGACTGCATTGACTTCTGTGTATCGAAGGGCATTAATAGAAACCTATTTACCGCCCATACCATGCTTGATCTCTCTTCAGATCACTCGCCAGGCTTGATTAAATTTTACAGCAAAGTATGTTGTGTAGAACTGTAGAACACACGTCCTCACTTTCCTCAAATAAAACAGATTGGACAAGATTTCGTAACCACGTAGCAGAAACGCTCGCTCTAAAAGTTTCTCTAGAATGCCCCGCAGACATTGAAAGCGCAGTAAGCCTATTCAATGACACTATTCAGCAAGCGGCTTGGGCGGCAACTCTATATCTTGCAAGTAAAGTACGACAAAATCAAGTGAATGAGGAGCTCAAGGAAAAACTGAGAAATAAAAGGCAACTAAGAAAAAATTGGAAACAAACAAGACACCCAGAAGACAAAAAACGATTTAACAGAGCCACAAGCGAAACAAAAAAGTTCCTCTTCAAAAAACAAAATGCCGAAATTGGAAACCACATTCGAGGATTGACGGCATCAAAAGCAACAGCTTATTCACTCTGGAAAGCTACCAGAAGTTTAAAACAACCCATTTCAAGAGTCCCCCCTCTGAAAATGTCAAATGGTGAATGAGCTAAAACAGATAAAGACAAAGCAGCAACTTTCGCCCAACACCTTTCAACTGTATTCACACCAGTTGAAGATGGTGTGGCCACCAACGAAGAAGAGATCTCAAACTTCTTAGATTCCACTGGTCAGCTCGATCTACCGATCCCGAGATTCACAGTAGCAGACGTCATGTAATTAATCGCTAAACTACCAGCTAAAAAAGCACCCGGTTATGACCTCATAACAGCAAAAGTTCTACAGGAGTTACCTAAGGCTGGCTTTATCTTTCTGACGCATCTTTACAACTGCGTAGCTGAGTTGAGTTATTTTCCTCTTCAATGGAAAGTATCAATAATAATTTTAATACCAAAACCCGGCAAGCCCTCTGGAGAAGCTACGTCATACAGGCCAATAAGCTTATTACCCGTGATTGGCAAAATATTTGAGTCACTGTTTCTCGCTAAGCTAAAACCAATAATTGCACGAAACCAGCTTATTCCTAAGCACCAATTCGGCTTTAGAGAAAAACACTCAACGATTGAGCAAACTCATAGAGTATTCCACATTATCCGCTCTGTCATGGAAAACAGGGAGTACTGCACGGTGGCGTTCCTTGACATAACGCAAGCATTCAACAAAGTATGGCACGAAGGACTGCTATACAAACTGAGAAAAATCTACATATAATCATATCCATACTACTGCGTAATTAAATCGTACCTTGCAGTAAAGGTCAACAATGAACACTCAAGGATGCATGAAATTCGCTCAAGTGTTCCGCAGGGAAGTGTTCTCGGGCCAGTTCTCTACACACTTTTTACAGCATATCTGCCAACCCCAGCCGAAACCACCATCGCAACGTTTGCTGACGACACAGTCATAATGGCAACACACTCCAACCCTGCAGAAGCTTCATCGCAATTGCAAAGGAGTTTGAATGAAATATCGGCATGGCTGAAAAAATGGAGGCTCCGCGTAAATCCAACCAAGTCAGTCCAAGTAACATACGCCCTCTGTCGTAGCGATTGCCCAGGCGTGAGCCTCAACAACGTACAGCTTCCCCAAGAACAAAGCGCGAGATATTTAGGGCTGCACATTGACAGACGTCTGACTTAGCAGAAGCACATCTTCATGAAACGAAAGCAACTCGGTCTAAAGTTAACAAGCCTATATTGGTTGCTTGTCCGAAATCACAATTGTCACTGCAAAACAAATTGTTGGTCTACCTCACCATTCTTAAACCTATATGGACTTATGGTATACAACCTTGAAAATGCGCCTCGAAATCAAACATCGCAATCTTACAACTATTTCAATCCAAAGTGTTAAGACTAATTACAAATGCACCCTGGTTCATAACAAACGATGCACTACACGCTGATTTAAAGGTCCGGACTGTTCAACAAGAAATTCTTCGTTTCAACCAGAGATATCTAACTAGACTTGAACAACATCCCAACACACTAGCAAAGGCACTTAAGGATCCGTCACAAGGAGGCAGACGTCTAAGCAGATTTAAGCCAACTTTTTAATCCTTACTAATATTATAAATCCGAAAGTGAAAGTTTGTTTGTTTGTTACGGTTTCACGCTTTAACTATTCAACCGATNCAACTTTTTAATCCTTACTAATATTATAAATCTGAAAGTGAAAGTTTGTTTGTTTGTTACGGTTTCACGCTTTAACTATTCAACCGATCATCATGAAATTTTGTACACTGC
>NW_016196738.1:0-2888 GCF_001687245.7 Rhagoletis zephyria | reverse complement strand
AGCCAAGTAATGCCGGGCTTACGACCCCAAGTACTAAACGAACCATCCGAAAGTTTGTAGGTAAGTTCACGCTGGTAACCAATCTCGAGGTAACTTTTGGCTTGTTCGAAAAGTGTTTTATTCGTTGTCGAGGTGCTCTGAAATGGTGAGATGTATGAAAAAAAAAATATTTAGTAACTAAAAGCAACAGGGGAGAAGTTGTTTGTATAACCTTGCAAGACAAAAGGAAAATCTACGAGGCATGAAACTAGTAAATTCACATAGATTTTGGGTTTTCGTATCAAAATTTGGTATTACAATTCGCCGTTATTTTCTCAAGATGCTTAAGGAATACTTGGCCGTAGCTGAGGCCTGTATTTACAGCTGATGCAGGAAAATCAAATCACTCATAGGCAAACCACTTCAGGTTGATAAGTCTATCAATCGTTATTCAAAAGCACTTGTGAGACAGGGAGAAGCTAGCGTACTATTTCCTAGAGATGACATAGACAGAAGCATAATTTTTGAGAGGATTTTTAAAACAGAGTTTTGCAACAAAGCATCCCTGACTTCGAGAGATTCCTCCAAGCTTGCACCCTGCACGGTTGTACAGGCGACTCGAAAACTCCAGGAGGAATCGGGACCGTAAACTTCGGTCCCAGCNAGCTGAAGGCTCTCGTATCACATGAATTAAACTGTCATTGAAATATTCAGTATTTCTGTTGGAAATGTTCTACAATTAAGTGATATATACCAATCGATTTATTTTTTCACCGATAATCTAATTTGGATATAAATTTGTATTTGTAATTTTTATGCAAAATGGAAAAAATAACAATTATTTTTGATTTTTATCTAAATAATCTATAAATAACAGTTATTTTTTATTTTTGTCTTAGATAACAGTTATTGAAGTCTTTTATTTATAAAAGACATCAATAAAAAATGAGTCACCGACTTTTATTTTTTAAGTCAAACGCATTAAAGCCATTATCATTTTTCGCAGTTAAGAATGTGTTGGGGAACCAAAGTTTCCTACGACTTATACAAATGACTTTTATAAATATGATTTTAAAATTAAAAGTCAGTGACTGGTTTATATTGCTGGCTTTTACAAGAAAAAGTCTTCAATAACTGGTATCTTAGATAAATAATTTAAAAATCAAAGCTAACAGTTATTTGCAGATTATTTAGATAAAACTCAAAAATAATTGTTATTTTGGATATATAAAATAAAAATCAGAAAAAAACTGTTATTTAAGGAGTAATTTAATAAAAGTCAATAATTGTTAAAGAGCGATCTTTTAAATAAAAGTTGTAACTGTTACGGTCTCTGCTCAGAAACGTAAGCACTTTTTCGGCAAGAGAACAAGTTTTAGAAGGTACCCCAAACCCCAAACTTATATCAGCAATTTTTTTTTTGGACCGCGCTAATTAGACAATAAATATAAATTTATTTTAAATGAAAACTCACTTATCAGATATGTAGGTATGTATTGTTGGAAATCTCACCTGTAAATATTTCAACACCAATAAATTCGGCACCGAATAAATCATATTTTGTTCGCCACAACCTGTGGGACTCCTAATAAGTCGATCGAAATTCTCACCACTATTGATTAAATTCAGCATAGAGCCCATTAAAAAGTTCATAACCGATATTTCAATATGTTCCGAGCCTGGCACGCTATTTTGTGGTACATTCAATTGAACCGTTTTACTCTCTTCTCCATTAATGTAGAAGTCCATATTTTTCCATACTGTGGTACCTTCGTACTCTACCCGCAGCTGCTTAATGATCGCATCGCTGGCGAAAGGACATTCTGCCGATATCCTTAGAGTTATCATGCCCGTCACTTTTGGACGTATTGCAAAATGTACCGTTTTAGTTTTTTCGCGACGCACATGCGTAGAAATGGTGTACTTTGTTTCACTTAATTTCGCAACGAATTCAAATTCATCATTTTCAATTTCCATGGAGACACTAGCACGCGTGTCTGTATGTAGATAGTTGAAAACTACTACAGGTAGTGTAATTATTTCACCTGGAAAATGCATAGGCGATAAGTATAGTATTATGTGTTTGTTTGGTATTTGTGTAAGTATTTACTTGCCTATTTTTACGGCATAGGGCAAATTGACAGTAACAAAGAATTCCAAAAATGTTCGCAAAATTGTTGGACTTGATGTGAGTGCAAATCCCGTTTTCGGATTGATTGAAAATCCCGTAATCACCCACGATGTAATGGTGTCTGGTACTTTCTCTACGACTGTATCCTGACCATCCACACTGAAATTGAGAATACCCTTTTGAATAAACTGAATAAATTTTTTAAATTTTTCTAACGCAGCATCGAGTACAAAAATATTTTGAGACTTTGGGTTCACTAAATAACGCGAAAAGTATTTTGTGACTTCTGCTCTACTAAATACCGTGAACAGAAGTAAAGACTTTGTCTTTACTAAATACTGGATACAAAACCGCTTAGTACTCCCAACTTGAGTAAATACTAAATACATACCTACTAGCTATTTACTCAGTGTAAAAATAAAGAATTTCGGGTTCTTCGAGACTATTCCAAGATTCGCGAGACTAAATATTTCGGAATTTTCGAGACTGCTTCGGGATGTTTAGGGTTTTAGAGACTATATCGAGATTTTAGAGACTTTCGGTACTATTTTGGGATTTTCTACACTCCTTCTGTATTTTCAGAAATTTCGGTACTATTTCGGGATCTTCGGGACTACTTCTCATTGAAATTCAATTCCTTATCACCGCACAAATGTTTTATGACAAAAAATGCACTAAATACAATTTACGCGTTTTAATAATTTCGTCCACAGTTTTGCCTGTACATAAAAAGTGTATATAATCATCTTGCACTGGGTTGTGTCTTAGTTTTAGGGCA
>NW_016196737.1:0-2888 GCF_001687245.7 Rhagoletis zephyria | reverse complement strand
AAAAAAAAAAATAAAAAATAAAATGGTAGACAAAACCAATTTATTCTGAAATTTAAAATGCGAAATTTAAAGTTTTTAGTTTTTCCAAGTTGAATTTTTTGTTTTTTTTTTTTGTTAAGGAAAAAGTTAAACAATTACTTAAGGGCTTTTTGCAGCTCTCAAGAAAAAAGAAAAATTAATATTAAATGATGCACAAAAAATTGAAAAGAAATTTTCTTCTATCAAAATTTCTTAAATCAGTTTGCAGCTCTCAAGAATTAATGCTATAATATTCTAAACTTTTAAATTTCTCAAAAACCTCAAAATTTTAAATTGGGTTAATTGTGATTTTGGGCGAAATTTTCAGCAAGCTTCCGGAAAATGGGCACTGCTTCTTGCAAGCCACTATCATGTTACCTTGCTTACATTGTTGTTTTTAAACTATATTTGCATAATTTCATCCATTTATGTGCTGCCATTGTGCCACCTGCAAATCATTTACTTTGCTACTCACACACCTCGCATTGTCGAATGCAGTAAATGCCATTGCCATAAAAATAAACGCCGCCGACTTCCACATTTTGCACCATCTTCGTTGCCAAGTAGCCAATGCAAGTGCAACTACATTGTGCTGATGCCACAAGTTTGTAGCAAAATTATGCGCTTCGTATTGTTTCTTCACAGCATCGCGTGCAGCAAACATTTACTTACACTTAACAGTTTCGACGCGTGTAAACTTAATAGCACAAAATTGCCAGCAATTTAGGTATTGCAGCTAATGGAGTTGGAGAACGAATTTATTTTTGTACTCCTAGCAACAACAGCTAGCAACAATGACATGCATATGGTGAGCAATTAAAAAATCACTTACAAAGTTTCTAGAAACGAAAGGCGAAATAATTGTATGGTCCTTAATACAAATTTAGTAGAAGTGGGGTTCCTTTATCATGCAGGAGGGGGCCAGGTTCATTGCGTAAGTCTTTTGAAGCTTTTTTGAATTGATTGGAGTTCTTAGAATATTGGCTTTCAGATTACAACGAAAGGCAATTACATAAATATCTGCACTAATAATTTTATTCAATAAAATATCTGATAGGAGAAATTTGCCATTTTCTTATACCAATTTATTTGTATCAAGTTTAATATTTATAAAATTTTAAATACAATTTTTGAATAAAAAATTAAACAAAATGAAGAAATTAAAAAAAATTCAGCAAATATTTAGCGTTTTAGATTTCGAAACCTTTTTATAAATCTTAGATTTACACTTTTTAAATAAATTTTTACCAAACTCGTATCAAATTAAAAACAAAAATTTAAATTAAGTAAATCGAGATACAAAAAAAAAGTTTAATGATTTTTTTTAATATTTCAAATTGAAAAAGCGCTTACTGTGAAATTTGTACCATGTATTATTTTAATTTTGGGTATAAACCACAAACTTAACAAAAAATTTCATCGTTCGTTTTATGAACTATTTTAACAAAAGCGAAAAATCGAAAATGTGTTTAAATTTTTTTTTTTACTTTGTAAATTTTGCTAAAATGAATTTTGAACAGAAAAATCTAAATATTTTAAGTTTTTTAAATTTTGTTTCAAAATTACGCTGCACTTTTTTAAACATGTTTAGTAAAGGCGTATTTAATAAAGACTAAGATATTTAGGCTAAAACTTGGAAGGGTTTTCGAAATTTTGAAAAAAAAATTATTTTAAAATTTCCAGAAAAAACAACGTAATGCAGGGATTATAAAAACTAAAAAATATTAAACCACAAACTAGAGAAAAATTTCCTGGCTCGTTTTTTGAAAAAAAGGGAATGTATTTGAAATAATTTGATTACTTTTAAATATTTTCAGTTTTATTAATCTTGTTTCAAAATTTTGTTCCATTTTGTTGAAAATGTTCAGAAAGCACGTATTTAAAAGCGACTAAAATAATTGGACTAAAATTTGTAAGAAATTTTTGAAATTTTCCAAAAATTTATTTTAAATTTTCGGAAAAAACAATGTAATGCAGGCTGAACAAATAGTAAAATATATGTACGTGCTAAAATTTGAAAACATTAAAATAAAGGTAATCAAAAACTAAAGAAAAAATTACTTTTTTCTAAGCAATTATAATGAAATGAAGAGAAAATTGGGAATGTCTTTGATATGATTTGACTTCTCTTTAAATACTTTTATTTTTATTTTCATTTTTTTCACGATTTTTTGATATATTCCAAAATTTATTTTAAACTTTCAAAAAATCAACGTAACGCAGACTGAAAAAATTGTCAAATATCTACGCTGAAATTTAACAAAAAAATTTCCCCAAACTGAACACAAACGTCCGTACATAAAAAATACTAAACTATTTGTGTTAAAATTTGGAAGAATTAAAAAAACATTGTAACCAAATTAATTTTTTTCTCTTTGACTTTATAAAGCATTCAAAATTCCCGCACATAAAAAATTTTTCAATCAAAGCTTAAGTACTTAAAAAGCTATAAAACCTCAGAATGGTTAGCTAACAGTTTTCTAATAAAAATTTAATTATGCCGTCAAAGCCAAGTTTGCCTTGCGGCAGCGCAACGCTACTTCCGTACACGCCCACATACGAACGAGTATTTAGAAGCAAAAAAAGGGAGTGTGTACATGTGTGCGCATAGCGGTCCCCCATACAAAGTGTGGCGGCACGTAGCCGCAATTATGAAATGAAGACTTGCCTGCCACACATGACAGCCACCCTTCGCGACCACATGCCGTTGTGTTTATGCAACATGCCGCATTGTTGATGGCCATTTGATAGGAGAGTGTTGGCAGCAAACAAGTTATAAAACCTTTTTAATTTGTTTTTTTTTTTGCTTTTTTTGCTTTTCTCAAAATGCAACTACGCATATTTAGCTTTGGCTTTTTATGACTTTAATG
>NW_016196736.1:0-2888 GCF_001687245.7 Rhagoletis zephyria | reverse complement strand
AGTTTTGGCAGTGCTTACTTTTCAGAATTTTCTTTATTTTTCAGTGAATTTTTTTTTTATTACAAGTACAATTGCAAAATCATAACTTCTCTAATAAGACTACAGTTTTCAATTGTCACAATTGATGCAGCGACGCTTGAAAAAGTACGCACTTAATTATTCCCGCGAAAATTATTTCATATTACCGTTTTACAGTAAAAAACCTTCGCATCAAATCTTGTAATTTTGTCAAGGCAGCCTCGCATCATCAGCAACAATCATAAAGCATTCATTGCCAACGGGCAGCAGTGGCAACATAAAAGTTGTCGCCGATTTCTATACGTACGTCGCAGCCTCCTTAAGTATTCAGATAATCGTCGAAATACATATGGTGTATGTACGTATATTTATGTAACATACATATTTATATAGTTCGCGCATATGTGGGTCTACATTCATAACGTCAACGACCAACATCAACCCAGTAGGAAAATGGGGAATGCATCACCTTTTTCTACTACGAAAAAATTAAAGATTACGATTGTGAGCGGGTAATTTGTATCCGTATAATTGCGAAAACCGAATTCTTACGTTCCTAAACGATTGATGGAAGGCATGATGTGCAGAGTTTTGAGGCCAAAAACAAACCAAAAAGTGTGAGCAAAAATTTAAGTATGGATATATCCAACGCTTTCTCAACAGCCGCTGTAGGCGAGTGGAAGGTTCAAAGGCTGCGGCCGTGGACGTTATTTCTTTTATTATAGATTCTATTTAAATTAAACAAATCATTCGGCCAGAAAATTACAAAAACAAAAAATATTATATTTATATGTAGTTTTATAGAGCGTCGCTACTTTCCTGGGACATCTTCTTATTTGGCAACCATTTGCCGGTTTGCGCTGAGAACAAACAACTACACCAATTGCCTTTCTCCTGTGTGAATTTGTGCCATTTGCTCGTGCCGAGTGCAGACGGGTCCTTCTTCACTTGGTCCTTCCACATTGTTTGTAGGCGTCCTCCTTTTTGTTGTACATCTATGGATGCTGAATTGAAGGATCTTTCCACATGTCCAAGCCAGCGAAATCGTTGTACTTTAATGCGCTCAACTATGTCCCTGGCGTTAAAAAGCTCGTATAGGTCGTCATTACATATTTTTCCTTAGCCGTAGCCCACGAGAATAGGGCCAACAATTTTGCGTAGGAACGGTTCCTCCAAAGGTACCCTAATCATTATAAAATAAAGGGCAACATGGAAGTATAGCGTTATTTTGTCGAGAGAAGGCTATGCTCTTCAATCGCCTACCGAACCCAAAGTAGCACCTTGTGGCAAGAGTTATTCTTCGCTTGATTTTCGGGCTGACGTGGTCGGTGTTGTTTATGCTAGATCCTAGGTAGACAAAGTCTCCCGTTTGGGTATAACGTTACGGCTATATTCAGTCCAACGTTACGGCTATATTGCGTCCTCGCTTGCCCACGCTGGACAATGTGAGAAGCCCATTTGGAAGATGCGATAACTAATCTGAGTGGATCTATTGGTCACGGAAGAAAGAGAGGGAGCTTGGGCGGGGCTACTCCGACTTACTCGGATTAAGAGCTTACTACAGTCTGCAGCGTCTGTTCACCAGTGGGTCCTGCTGCCAGCGGCAATCTACCGCGGAGCAAGCGGCACCCCTGTTTCCGGTTGAAAAACCATTCATCCCAGCACTGGGTTGCGCGATTGGCTTGCAATCCGCCTAAAATATGCAACCTAATCAATTCCCCCAAAATGAACAAACTCGCGCGAATATGCACCCGAAATTTCCGGACCCTCTATAAGGTTGGTGCCTCTAACCAATTGCTGCATGTCTTAAAAACCATCAGGCTGTCACCACCACCGTTCAGGAAATCTAGTTCAAGGCGCCAGCATCTAATCATTCAAAAGCTTACTTGAGCGTCCCCTAAGAAAGACCCAAATTGATCAGGTTGTGATAGACGGTAGATACTCTACGAACGTTTTGGACGTGCGCTCTATCAGAGAAGCCAACATCGACTCGGATTACTGCCTCATTGCAGCTTCGGCTCTGTGCTATAATAGGCGTCAGTCACAATGGACAGCCGAGAAATTTGGCAATCGACTCTCAATCCTGCTTAAACAAGCAACTGTGGGATTCCATCTACCAACATCTTTGGGCCAAAGTTGGAGAAACAGCTGGTCTGACGAAAAGGGCCACGCAGCCGCTGCAGAAAAATACGCAGAAAACAAAGTGACCCTTTAACCAATGGCGACGACTGCGACAGTTGGCGATATCGGAGGGAAACAGAGGGAAGAGAAGGAAGAGAGAGGCAGAAAGGCGTGAGTGGAAAAAGCTTGAGATGCTGTCAAGTAGAACTGCGGCTCGATAATTCCATCAGAAAATAAGTCAATAATCAAGTGGTTTCAAGACCGGGGCTAGCTCCGGCAAGAAATCTGATAACCCAAGTCCAGAGTACACTTGAGATGTGGAGGGAATACCTCTCAACGCCTCAACCCGAACCAATGTATAGGGACGAAGCGCACTACCCTCTACTCGACCAAGTTGAGACGAGAACAACAGCAAGACGGCTTAAAAACAACAAAGCCCTCGTAGCCGACGGCACAGCGGCAGAGCTTTTTTAAGCACGGCTAAGGACTGGTCGGGCGCATCTACCAGCTATTTTAAGCTACAGAGGTGGGTCTAGTGGTATACAAGGACTAGATAAAATGACGACCTGGCAAAACATAAAGAATACACGCATTTTGGATACATTTGGCTGTTGCCAGTTATAACTTTGAAGTAGCGAATGATTTCCTAGGACATCGCCGTGAGAAAAAAGATGTATCCTAAGGCTGATACATTCCTGGGTACATGACCATTTCCGACTGGGTATGGAAGCATACTTGCATACATATTT
>NW_016196735.1:0-2888 GCF_001687245.7 Rhagoletis zephyria | reverse complement strand
AACTGGTGCTGGTGTGTTGCCCTTGGATTTTCAGAGCCCCGCAATCTACCCTTTTGCTTGGAAATGCGCTTCATCCGACATCAAAGCTATACCTAAAATATCAATTTGTGTGGCTAATTGTGTAAAACGAATTCCGTATTGTAGACGCGGTTGGTGGTCTTGCTGTAAGTATTCATTATGATTTTCCAAGAGATTAACTATAACATGCAGAAAGAAAATAACACTAATATTCATAAATAAAGAAGTTATACATGTTTAACATTGGTAGGTCTGATTTGGTCCACCCTGTATGACAATGATTGATTACATGCAAGGCTTTTCAAAATTTAACTGTTAAAATCAAATCTCGGTTCAATATAACATTGCTGAATATATATGTATGTATATTCATAGATTTTTTTTTTTTAGTTAGCACTTTACTTAGCTTGGTTCATACCCATGAATCAATAATTAAAGGTTTTGTAAGTAGCTTTTTTCTAAAATTTGACACTCCCACCCACAGGGATGGTTTTTGGAAGCAGGGGAAAAAAGGGAAGAATTCAATCAAACTTCCTAAAATGGTAGCTAAATTCCACAAAAAGGTGGGGATAATAGTGCATAGTGGTATTTTAAAACAAAAACAAATTTGATTTAGTTATTTAATTTAAACCAGCTTATTTACATCGAATATAACCCAGGATTGTTATTAAAAATAAATATTTATATGTATGTATATACCAAAGCTGAGTACGCCAGACGGCGCATAACTCGAGAATGGATGGTTTACTTTGTGAATTCTTTGCCTTGCTTTTGCATTTACAGTTGATGGATATGAAGAAGCTATTTGCTTGTGGAAAAAACGACAAATAAAAACATTTGGAGCTTAAGTTTCTTTCGCGGTTTTGACTCGATTGCTTCGAACATGGTAATTCGAATTCTTCGATTATGCACTTTTAGTGTTCTGGTGAGATTACACAGTCGTAATTGGCAATTCGTGCTGGTCGAACTCAGGAAGAATAAAAAGGACACCCAGCTACTGAACGACGTCAAATGAGTATTGCCGTAACTGCGCAATCACATCGCGCCACTGACTAAACCGAGCTGTCTTGTGTTGCGATTGATACCATGGATGCGGTGTGCCAATATTATATTGCGTCGAAGTCTGATTCGGAGACACCAGGATTGTGTTTTGTAGGTCAATACCTAAATACCTTCGTTTACTCATTTACTAGAANTGCTGGTCGAACTCAGGAAGAATAAAAAGGACACCCAGCTACTGAACGACGTCAAATGAGTATTGCCGTAACTGCGCAATCACATCGCGCCACTGACTAAACCGAGCTGTCTTGTGTTGCGATTGATACCATGGATGCGGTGTGCCAATATTATATTGCGTCGAAGTCTGATTCGGAGACACCAGGATTGTGTTTTGTAGGTCAATACCTAAATACCTTCGTTTACTCATTTACTAGAACCATTTTCAATCTCATAAATTGTTTATAATGACTTTTGCTAAAATTTCAAAATCAAAAGTTATCAAAACAAATTCTATGGGACAGAGAATTATTATTTTCTACTTTTTAGTCCATTTATTAAAGCGTTGTATATTAAAAAGTTTATTTATACTATTTATTTTCTACTTTTAGTCTTGTCTGTATAAAATTTTGCAACAGAATTTTAAAATAATTCAACGATATTAATAGATTGGTGCACACACATGCATATTCATATGTATGTACATTAGGGTGGTCCAAAAAAAAGTAAAGTCGGAAATTTAATNATATTTAGAGGTCGCTCAAAGCGCTCAAAGTTTCCCATGTATTTTGTATGGGGAAAAAAAGACTTTTCGTAGAAATGGCATAGAATCCATGGAAATCAAAATTTTTCAATCTGAAAACTCTGCTTCTCTTCAGAAGACTTCAGAGAATAATGCCCAATTATTTATTTAAATATTTTTTAGTTTGAACTATTTTTTAAGGGTCTGCGAAATATCCCAAAAAAAATCAAATATACAAACAGAAATATAAAAAAGAAAAAAAGAAAAAATAGTTTAAATTAAAAAACGTTTAAATAAAAAATTGGGCATTATTCTCTGAAGTCTTCTGAAGAGAAGCAGAGTTTTCAGATTGAAAAATTTTGATTTCCATGGATTCTATGCCATTTCTACGAAAAGTCTTTTTTTCCCCATACAAAATACATGGGAAACTTCGAGCGCTTTGAGCGACCTCTAAATATATTTTGATTTTAAAATAAAAAAAACAGATGTATATTTTTTCGGTATAGAACAATCCTAGGGGGTGAGAGCATTAAATTTCCGATTTTACTTTTCTCCCATACATTTTTTGACCACCCTAATGTGCATACATACGAGCACCAATTTATTTCATTTAAAGAAATGGCGTGTCCTCCATTTCCGCTGTAGCGTACGTGGTGCATAGGGCGACATCTACCTCTCGAACCAACGAGGTTGATGTCTAGACTTTATAGGTACTTTGCAAAGCAAAGCGTTTATAGCTGTCTGGACACACAACATTGAAAGTGAATGGACACACAACATTGCAAATTGATAAACGCGTTGTAATAAAATAATTTCAACGCTCTCCACTGGGGCAGCAAACCATCAACAGCTTGCTTCAGCAATAACCAGCGACCGTTTGACCCCCGAAATATTTTATGATTTTTAACACCAACGTAGTTTTGAAACTCGGCAAATTCATCCACCCTTTAAGCGCTATGTGCGACGAAATTGTAATCATCTCTGACAAGTTTTTCGACTTCTACGGACATTTTTTCAGACGATTGGAAAAGTATCAAAATTTAAAAAGAAGTATCACTGTTGATCCACTTGGATCAAAACGGCCACACTGGTGTGTGTATACATTTACATGTATTCCACTTGAGACGTTCCT
>NW_016196733.1:0-2888 GCF_001687245.7 Rhagoletis zephyria | reverse complement strand
CTTAATCTATGAACCATACTAGCTTTTGTCCGCATTCCAGAGACGTTTTAGAAATATATTTTAAAATTATTCCCCCCATGGGGAGGAGCTACGTTGGTACTGGCTGATCCCCTATTCGTTGAAAAAAACGAAAAGGGCGAACAGTGACGTTTGCAGGCCAGATCTCAGGCTTAAGCAACTTGGGAAACAAATCCTCGGCGACAGCTAGTTTGAAGTTAACATGTTCTAAATCATCCATTGAGGCATCTTTCTTGACGAGCTTATGACAAAGTAGCGACTGTTTTTTGATACCTGAGTGTTTTTCCACATATTCGAGTATGTCATTACAGCCTACAGAAGGCTTGAAGGAAGCTAAATGAAGCCACTTTCTACGAACAACCTTCTTAGCAACAGCAACATTCAGTTCTGTGTTAGTATTTGAACCAATAACACGCAAATCATTGATTCTCTTGCCATTCGGATTAACGACTTTGATGCGATCGTTATTTACTTGGTGTGCTGCGTTGTTACGGACGTCTACGGCTGGTACACCAGGCGGAGGAATTTCGGCAGACCTTAATGCATCAGCATAACTCAGCCTAGAGACATTGCTAGTGTCAATGCCGAGTACACTATCCACGGCCGGAGAGGTAGAGCGAGATGATTTGGAGATGAACCTGTTCGGAGACCTCAGGGGTTTTGAGCGGCAAAATTCGCCCTACGTAGCCTACCACCTACAAAACGTCTTGTGCGGTCGTGCCAAGCTAATGTAGTTTGTTCANTCAGGGGTTTTGAGCGGCAAAATTCGCCCTACGTAGCCTACCACCTACAAAACGTCTTGTGCGGTCGTGCCAAGCTAATGTAGTTTGTTCACCCCACCAATGCACCAATTGACGTCCTCGTTGAACTTAAGGAGTATCGCCTTAGGATAAAGTTTTTTTTTATAATGGTTAATGATGATCGGAATATAATAACCTCGTGCTTATTTAAAATCGCCTGATGTGGCGCGACTGCCGGTTGCAGCTCTTGCACGTAAATTTACTCGCACAATGACTTCGCGATTTCTGCCGTCGAAATTTTCTATGTACCCGCAATCACGTGTAAAAACTTACAGGCTCACTTGACACTCTGGATGCTGCTGGAAATTTTCCGCGAGACTAATCTGTCACTCACGTACCCTTGCACTTCAGATTTCCTGCCATGAAGGCCCAATATTCAGCATGCATATAACTGAAGGCTCATAAAGGAGTTGCTGGAGGCACCCAGGGCCATGGATGTATAAATTCAAGACGCAGAGGGTGGCCGCTCCCAAGTACCGAAAAAGTACTCCCTAGGTGCACACCGTACACGCGCCCAGTTGCCGGCAAAATTCTGCTGGTGTAGGAACTGGTGTTGCTTCGCTCACTCTCTTCTGCGTGATGGTTTTGCTTCAACCTGGACAGGTGCTTTCGATAGTTCAGCTGGTGCCGCCAAAAAATTGTTTGCTGCTTGGCTTTGGCTAAAATTAGAGCTCCGAGAATTGCTTCCACCTCAAGCAACTATCGGCGGAAAAAGGAAAGAATGTGCTCAAGATTTTTTGCACGTAAGAAATTTTGTCAGCATGTAAAAAGTGAAACGTCAAATGTCAGCTGAGTGGGAGGTGTTCGGAAAAGGTGGCGCATGGTCGCATTTGCGCCAGCCAAATTTGTTTTAAATCAGTGTGACCGCAACAATTTTCTATCGGAGCACAAGAACTTCAAAAAAGTATATTAGGCGTGTTTTTTTACACGCATCTGAGCTTAAAAATAGCATGCAGCTCTAAGGGCCAAACTTTATGGGCGTTTATGAATAGTTGTCGATAAAATCAAAATTACTTGTTTTGAAATGGAAATTGTCGATGATTTTTGTCTAAAAATCCCTGCAGTGAAAACCCAAACCAGTTAGAAAAAATACTAATTCATAAACTAGTATGTGCCTACCAGTTCGACATTTTCGAAGAACTTAAGAGTTCAGCGACATCTGCCTTTGAATTGCCAAAGCCTAAAATAAAACGCAATTAATTGCTTTTCTTACAAATGCCGGCTGTGGCGTCACGTGAAGACTACTGGTTCTGGTTCTGGGCTTGCAGGTTCGAGGCCGCTTCGAGGTGGATAAGATTTTTAAAGTTAGATCAGTGTAAGTAGGAATAATTATTTCAATTTAAATATAAATAACAAACTTAGAAATGTAGTTGTATTACAAAAAAAAGAAACAAATATATGAGAAGAAATACTTGTGCCATAAAAAAATTGATTAAAAAAATATATAAATTTAAGAATAACAAAAAAACCCTAAATAAAAAATATAAATAACAGAAATATTACAAAAAAAAGAAAAAAATTAACAAAATTTCCCTGCGCCCGGGCTTGAACCTATCTATACTAATTATATAAAGAGAAGTCCCTTTTTTTTGTAACAGGTAATCTCGCGAACGGCTGGTCCGATTTTCATGAAATTTTGTATACAAATAGCTTTCGGTAACCACCATGTTTTAGGCTAAAAAAATTTTACTTTTTTTAGGGTAGGTGGACCACGGACCGGTCTATTCGAAAAAATCTTATTATAGTCCGATTTGCTTAAAATTTAGTACGTAAGTAGCTTTTTAGCATATATTAGCATATATGACCCATTTTTTCCGGGAAGTGGTCCAGGGACCGATCTATTCGAAAAACTCGAATTTTCGGTCCGATTTGCTTAAAATTCGGTGCGTTGGTAGCTTTTTAGCACGTATTAGCATATTTGATCAATTTTTTCCGAGAAGTGGACCAGGGACCGATCTATTCCAAAAAATCGCATTTATGGTCCGATTTGCTTAAAATTCGGTACGTAAGTAGTTTTTTAGCATATATTAGGATATATGGTCCATTTTTTCCGAGAAGTGGACCAGGGAC
>NW_016196732.1:0-2889 GCF_001687245.7 Rhagoletis zephyria | reverse complement strand
TCGTCCATCAGTTCGTATAGATTCCTTTTGACGTGCCTTGGCTCCACTACAATCAAGCGTCTGTTTGGGTCCCCACGTCGGTGACTGCCTACTAAAAATTGGTTGCAGAGAATTGTGTTCTACTTCCTAATGGGGGAACGTTTGCGCCTCGTTCTCGAGGTAGGGTTGCCAGACGTACTGCTTTTGGGAGTAAACGTACTCCTTTTTATTGCAATGCACTCCCTTGTACTCCCAAAAAAAAGATCTGGAAATGTACTCCTTTACTAGCTTTGTACTTCTTTTTTACTCCTTTTTCCAACTATTAATATTTTATCAAATACAGGGTGTAAAATAATATCTGTTGCACAGTTTTTTTTTTTTTAATGAATTACCCACTTCAATTTTATTAATTTGTTTTTAAATTTAACCTTCATTTGGGTTTACCAGGGGGTTTGGGAGAAAAGCGCAAGTCTTCGTCGGTTACTTTATTACATATCTTCTGTAACCATAGGCTAATTTCCCCCATTTGGGACCTTTATACTCCGTCTTTTTTCCAACATAAGGCCTAATACTCAGCAATCGAAAAGACTCGAAACTGATGACTAGGAGGGCATTCATTCGAACAACCCTATACAGGTTTTTTTTTCCTTTTTTTATACAAAATCTAAGAAAAAATAAACCTGAAAAAGAGGTGTGTGCCGCATGTACTTATCTCCCAGAGCTGGCTAATGCAAATCAGGATTAAAATTTTAAAACCAATTAATAAAATTTAAGTAAAATATTTGCAAAATTAACAAAAAAAAACACAAAATCTATAAAGAAACTTTTATTTTTCAAAAAACCTGTGTGACTTGGGTATTAAAATCAGTAGTTTTTAGTTTTTTAGTTGAGGAAACTTTCCTACAAGGTCATTGAAAACCGAATTCTACGTAAAAATACTGTGGACGCAAGTGGAAATTGTGACTTTTGGCAATTTTTCTAAGGGGTCCCTAGGGAACCATAGGGGCCCTAGGTGGCCGGGAGTAAANAAAAAAACACAAAATCTATAAAGAAACTTTTATTTTTCAAAAAACCTGTGTGACTTGGGTATTAAAATCAGTAGTTTTTAGTTTTTTAGTTGAGGAAACTTTCCTACAAGGTCATTGAAAACCGAATTCTACGTAAAAATACTGTGGACGCAAGTGGAAATTGTGACTTTTGGCAATTTTTCTAAGGGGTCCCTAGGGAACCATAGGGGCCCTAGGTGGCCGGGAGTAAAATTTTTGTCAATTGCGGTTCATGCCCTCTCCAAAAAGGTCGGAAAAGGTGCCACGTCCACTCCCCGTTCGATCACCATCTCTTTAACAACCGTCCCTATTGGAAAGCCAACCCATAGAGTTATTTATTTTTCACATTTATTGTTGCTTTGAAAAAGATTTCTAAGATATCTTTGTTTGTACCTAAATAATGGTAATTTGTAACAATAAATTGCACAAAAAATTAAAAAAAAATTGTACTCTTTTTTTATGTCATGTACTGATTTTTTTCTATCGAAAATATAAATGTACTCCTTTATCCGTTTCAAAATCTGGCAACCCTACCTCGAGGGGATGTTTTGTCCACATCAGAAGACATTCGGTTGCTCTCCGGAGTGCCGTATTTTGGGTTGTCTGCAGCTTCATCCACTGCGTCCTACTAGTCCCCGGACACCACACGGGCGCTGGGTAATTTATAACCGTCCTGCCAATTGCGACTTGAGGACCTTTTTGTGGTTATTATTGTTGCGGGCTTTATTAACAATTGCGGTTGTGTGGGCGAGAAGATGAGCAGACTGTCAAATATGTGTGAACATGGTTGTCACGCTCGTCAACTAGAACAGTCGATTCATCAGTAAACACATCCGGCTGGAATGAAGTGGGCTGCAACAGCAATGACAACCCTGGGGAACTTACGCTCACCTACGTGAACGTGAGTTGGTGTGGGGAGGGCAGAGAACATCCGTGAAGTCATTTCAATCAGCTTTAGAAAAGTAAATATAGGTTCGTTGTTCCGCGGCAGCGAAGTCGGCAGGTTTACCAATCGAGAGATTGTGGGCGGTCGGTCTGATGCCAAGGTTAGCATAAGTCACCGCGTTATATCCATAATCCTGGTTTGTGCGTCGTCGTTCATTCTGCAGTATACAGCTGGGATGGCGTAGCTTTGTTTTCACCAAGTTTAGCTGACTGAATAAAGTTTCAAGTCTGCATAAGACCAAGGTAGTGAAAGTAAATAAATAAGGTGCAAATTCCCCCATATCGGAAAACAATTTCTTGCCGCCTGCATCCGTATAACGTTGAAATTCTGCCCAAAATTGCATTGCATTACTTATATCATTCCATTTTACAAAATTTATTCTATTATACAGCCTTATCATGAAATTTTATTTCGTGTGTACTCATTCACATTTCGCCAAGCGAAGTAGTTCACTTCAAATTATTTTAACATTATCGTATACCGTATTACGGTGAAATAACTGTGACTCTCAGTCTCCTGAAGAGAAATACAGTTCTTCGATCGAAAAATATTAATTTTCAAGAATTCGATACCATTTCTACGAGAAGTTGTATTTTTATACCCGAGCGCACTTGTGCACAAGGGTATATTAATTTTGTTCACATAACGGTTGTTTGTAGCAGCCAAAACGAATCGAGATAGATATAGACAAATGTATACATAAATGCTCAGAATGTATACAGAAANTATACAGAAATCGATTAAGCCATGTCTGTCTGTCCGTCCGTCTGTCCGTCTGTCCGTCCGTCCGTGTACACGATAACTCGAGCAAAAATTGTGATATATCAACGAAATTTGGTATGTAGGTTTCTGTTAATCCTAGGCATTGCTATTGAAAATGGGCGAAATCGGACTGTAACCACGCCCACTTTCCATACA
>NW_016196731.1:0-2889 GCF_001687245.7 Rhagoletis zephyria | reverse complement strand
AACAATTCTAGGGGGTGAGAGCATAAAAATTCCGACTTTAATTTTTCACACGATTTTTTGGACCACCCTAATGTGCATAGGCTCTCATGCATTTGTTCAGTTAATTTTGTGTTTCTGTTAATTTATTAGCGCCATTTGTGCAATTTGTGCATTATTATTGACCAGCCTGATAGTCAGTGGCGGTCGGCGGCGTCATCCTGTTTGCTGTGGCACATAAAACATTTTTGCACATCCCTTCTTTAATGCGTGGCTAGCGCTTTTGGGAGTACTTTTGTGGAGGGTTGACTGCTTCGCCGTTGGACCGTTAGATCATTTAGCCGCTGTCAATCGCTATGGTCTATTGGTTTTGCATTTGGCTGTGGATGAGGTCTTGCTTGCTTGGCTAATTGCACATAAATTATAGGCAATTTTAATAGAGACTTTTTGTGGAGTTTGTATTGGTGAAAAAATTCCAATTTTCGCGTTGCAGATCTGTTGGTCAATTTAGGAGATTTACGAGTGCATCGTTGGGGCTTTGGTGACGCTATTGAGTTTCTGCTCAAATGCACTCAGATTGGTGGTGGGATTAAGTGATCAAAAATCAAAGTAAACAAAATTTTTGCATATCTCTCCGTTTGTAGTTTTAAAGCCTAAAGTAATATATTCCAGTTAATATTGTAAAGTCAGTTTAGCCTTTAAATTACCTTTAAATGCACAGAACCTTTCCGTATTCTAATTGGTGGCTTGTCAGTCTCAAGTAGCATCTAAGCACTCTTCACTTGCTACCGTCTTTGTGATTTAATTTTTAATGAGCCTTGTGAACCTCACTCTGACAAAAAATCATTAAATCAAGCAAACGAATTAAGTAGAGTGAAAAAAAATTTATTTATTAAATAAATTTAAAAAATGTGCAAGTAGCTTTGTTCTAAAAGCTCAAAATTTAGCTCCAGGATATCAAAACTGCGCCTACCAAATGAATTCAGCACCAAAAAAGCCTTTGAACATATGAAAATATTGTTGGAATTTTTTCTGCGCTTCACGAGTTCTGACCAACTTACAAAGGATTATGAAGTGGCCACTACAAGGGTGCGGACAATCAGTAGCGCGAATTAAATGAAAGGAAAAACAACGGCGAGTGCAGGTAGAGCAGCAGACGGAAAGAAGCACAAAAACCACCTGCATAAAGGAGAGGAGTTGAAATCAGAGAGATAAAAGAAAAAAAAAACTACGCCGAAAATATAAATGGCAAGTAAAAATAAGCAAATCTTATCATAGCTAGCGCAAATGGCATACCAAAGGCTAAGGTGAGAGAGGCAAGAATCAAAGTGAGCGTCGCAGGATAAGAGCAAAAATAAAAGAAGTAAAAAGAAAAAAGTAAAAGAAAAAAGTGTCAGGGAAAATAAAATGAAAAGCATAACCGAAGTTTAAGATGAAAAAACGAAATACATGAAAGTCCGGTGGTTAAGTGAAAAAATAGCAGTGAGCGAAAATAAGGAAAAATCTGTGATTTCAATTAAATTGAAATGAGGTGAATGCAGGAAAAGCCTATTAACGGCCCAACACCAGCCAATAGTCGCACAAACTAATGCGCCTACCAACCTAATCTCAGCTTAAAATATTATTGTATGGAAGTTGGTAACGTCCTACGTCGCTCGTACCTGTATTTGTAGCGGAAGCAAAAGAAAAAAAATGTAGATATATTAAATCGCTAAAATGGCACCCGTGGGACAGGGAACCTTAGCAACGACCAAACAAATTAAAAGGGCAACGAACCGGAAAAAGCAAAGACAGTTAGAAAGCGCACAACGAAATTAGCCAGAGTTAGGGGTTATGCTACTACCTAAAATATATTATCAAGAGGTTAGTGAAAGCAGCGCAGGAAAATTTATGATTGCATTTTGTGGTTAATCTACTACTTAAATGTTGTAGGTGTAAAGTTAGTAGATGTACATTGTGGGGTGAGGTGAAAGTTCGTAGACGGCGGCTAGTTATGAGATACGTATTTCGAAGATGGTTACGGTGGACAGTGCTGTACGGCGGAGAGCAATGATTGCGTTTGCGAGAAGAGCAAGAAATATGGAGTGTAAAAGGACTTGCGGTATTGAGGCGAACTAATGGAAACTGTTTTAATTTTAGGTAGTCTTCAAAGTGGAAAAATATGCTTTAGTTGCATTGCATATAGGAAATTAACAACCTAGTGAAATCGAGTCTTACTAATCAAATGGATATAAAAAATATTTTTTTTATTCACTAAATATTTGGTAAATACTGTGAAATTGCTGTACATGTATTCTGCTAACCTGCTGACCGTTCCTAGTACTATCCAATCATATTAATTTCTAGTAATAGGCGATAATTAATTTCCAAATATAGAGAAGGCGAACAAGGAAGTTAATTCTTTGGCGACACCTGTTATCGCAAAATAAATATGAAGTTTTTATGTGCCTACGGCTAAGTGGATATATAGAAAAAGTATCGTAACATTACACTACAATCTATCGCCCAGCTTTAACTACATAAAAATCGTTTCCTACAAAAATATCTCCGATAAGCTGAAAGCCACCCAACACATTCGTCGCAAGTCAATAGAAAAATATATATAAAGAAATAAAATAAATAATGATAAAAACATACTTATTTATGTGATAACACACCATGAGCGTAATAATTACTTGAATGTACTTAGTAACAACAGCGAGGGGGAAAAGACAAACAAACAAGTAAATGTCACGTAAGTAAAAGCGGGTGTGTATGTGTAAATACTTGTGCCGTTTCAAGAATGAAAAGTTTGTCAACCTAAGACATTTTAAATCAACACGCATGGCATGATTGCAGCTACAAAACAAACATCTGAAGAAAAAATAGTAAAGTACTTAAGAAGTCAAATAGTACATACATTTTATAAATATT
>NW_016196730.1:0-2889 GCF_001687245.7 Rhagoletis zephyria | reverse complement strand
TTACCTGTTTATTGTTAAAAACACGTCAATTTAAGATTAAAATTTAGATATGAAGCCAAAAAAGAAGTTGGGTAAGTCTTACAAATAACTTGTCATTATAATCCCTTTAATTAAATGCTCTTCTCAGGAGTTGGCTTAAGCCGCGAGGAACGGAGTTTGATTGTCATTGGTGAAATTATACAGGAGCTTCTGAAAGCACACGAGGACAAGAAAGATGTTAATCTAAATCGTCTTAAAGCACGGATATCGTCAAAGTATGGATTGGAGAGTTCACCACGTTTGGTAGACATCATTGCGGCTGTTCCCCAAGATGCTAAAAAGATATTGCTGCCTAAACTGCGTGCTAAGCCCATACGCACTGCTAGTGGCGTGAGTGCAAGAGTGCAATTTAAAAATTAAATTTTTAAATCAATAAATTTTTTTTACGTAGATCGCCGTAGTCGCAGTCATGTGCAAGCNTTGTCCACACATCAACATGACCGGAAACATATGCGTGTACTGTCCTGGTGGGCCGGACAGTGATTTCGAGTACTCCACGCAATCATATACAGGTTATGAACCGACATCTATGCGCGCTATACGTGCGCGTTACAATCCCTATCTGCAAACCCGACACCGCGTTGAACAGCTCAAACAATTGGGACATTCGGTGGATAAAGTGGAATTCATCGTGATGGGTGGCACATTTATGAGTTTGGATGAGAAGTATCGAAACGACTTTATCATGAAGCTGCATGATGCACTAAGTGGGCATACAAGCCGTGACATCAAGGAAGCTATACGTTATTCGGAAATTTCACATACCAAATGCATTGGAATCACCATTGAAACACGTCCGGATTATTGTCTCAAGCGGCATATCACAGATATGTTGAATTACGGTTGTACGCGTTTGGAAATCGGCGTACAATCGGTGTATGAAGATGTTGCACGCGATACTAATCGCGGCCATACTGTGAAGGCAGTGTGTGAAAGCTTTCAATTGGGCAAGGATTCGGGTTACAAAATTGTGGCGCATATGATGCCCGACTTGCCGAATGTGGATTTCGAACGTGATTTGGAACAGTTTATTGTAAGCACAAAACTTTCTACTGTAGAGGCAGAGATTATAGAAACTTCTTTTTTAGGAATACTTTGAAAATCCAGCTTTCCGCTCGGATGGCTTGAAAATCTATCCAACGCTTGTTATACGCGGAACTGGCCTCTATGAACTATGGAAAACTGGACGCTACAAGTCTTATCCACCATCGATGCTGGTCGATCTGGTGGCAAAAATATTGGCACTCGTGCCACCATGGACGCGTGTCTATCGTGTGCAGCGCGATATACCAATGCCGCTAGTGAGGTTTGTCACATAATGGTAACATAAATAAAATATACTTTACTAATGCGATATACTTACAGCTCTGGCGTGGAACACGGCAATCTACGCGAGCTTGCCTTAGCTCGTATGAAAGATTGGGGTACGGATTGTCGTGATGTGCGTACACGGGAAGTTGGCATTCAAGAAATACACAATAAAGTGCGCCCTTATGAAATCGAACTCATACGACGCGACTACTTTGCCAACGGTGGTTGGGAGACGTTCCTCTCCTACGAAGATCCAGAGCAGGATATACTGGTGGGACTGTTGCGTTTGCGTAAATGCTCGCCAGATACGTTCCAAAGCGAGCTGACTGAGGTTGGACAATGTTCGATTGTACGCGAATTGCATGTTTATGGATCGGTAGTGCCGGTCAATGCAAGAGATCCAACCAAGTTTCAGCATCAGGTTTGTGAAATAAAAAATTCAGAATTAGAATCGATTTACATATACTGCTTTCGCCGCATTTTCTAGGGTTTCGGAATGTTGCTAATGGAAGAGGCAGCTCGTATTGCACGCGAGGAGCATGGCAGCGTAAAATTGGCAGTTATTTCTGGAGTGGGCACACGTGCCTACTACCGTAAACTAGGCTACGAATTAGATGGCCCATACATGTCTAAAATGCTTATAGACGTTAAATAAATCCAAACAGGTTTTTAAAAAGAAATTCGTTGCGCCGAGGAAAGCTCCATATGTTGCAATTCATAAAAAATAACACAACTTGTAATAAAGTGTACGCAAATAACCAATTTACGTTTGGTTTTACTATTCTTATTGTAATTAGATCTGCTTAATATTGCATATCACGCATATATAATTTACAATACTACTTAAAAAATATGTTTCTCTAATTATTTGTAGATATCGAACATTTAAATATTATAGTTACAAGAAATCACATACATAATTATAGCCTTCTATCCAGTCAAAAGAAATATGTACCAGACCTATATTTGGAAAAACATAAAACAGTCAGTGCGTCAAAAAATGTACAATATGCTTTTGGAGTATGAAGAAATCTTATGTTCAGAAATCATACAATCGCCTCGGCTGAGCCGAATATAAGAAACACAGTCCAACCAACTAAATTTATAACTGCAGCAGTGCTAAACACAATCGGCCAGCTTTGCGTTATCTCCAGTATATGTCCAGCGAGATAAACACCCAAGAAGCCAGGAACTGCGCCAACAGTATTCATCAAACCGAAAACGCTACCCGAATGTGATGGCGCCAAATCTTGTGGATTCACAGTCACGGCATTGTTGTGGAAGCCAGTACCACCTATAAGAAATATGTATGTAATTTTAAATTTTCCCAGTTTCTGTAAAACATAAATGCCTACCAATTATAACAGTCATGCATATCAGTGCTGTATGAAAATCATTTGTGCGCGCCATTATGAATAACGCCAGATTTTGGGACGCAAAACAGCAACTTTGTATGATCTTCCTCACAGCCGAGGTAGACCAATCGCGGGCCAGTAAACGTCCTGTTAGGTAACGCGCAAAAAGCGTACATGGCGGCAA
>NW_016196728.1:0-2889 GCF_001687245.7 Rhagoletis zephyria | reverse complement strand
TGAGTGACTCAACTGTGTGTATTCGAAAGGCGAGTCGATACGTACACAGATGACTCGCGAGTCAGACGCACTGTCTATGGTGCCTATAAAGCCGATATCGATAGGGCTGACNTTAAAAAAAAAAAACAAAATCATCATTTTTTTATTTTTCCCCTGTTAAGAGAGAACAAAAAATCTGGAGTTATTAATTAATTTCTAAGAAACTGTCATGACCACCATGGTCATGACTATCGAAAAGTGATGTATAAAAACATGAACCGGATGAATAATTTGGTCGATTCGGTTCAGCGGTTCGAACCGTTGTTGCACTTTGGGCTTGGTTCGTCAAAGCGGGTTTTTTGGTAACCAGTGGTTCGGTTCGGCTCAGCGGTTCAAAAAAAAAAACAAAACAAAAAAAAAAATGTGCAAGGTGAAGTGTCTGTCAAATGAGATGGGTTGCCATTACATTTGATAATGCCGCATAGTAAACAAACATAGTATGCATTACCATTTTTAACAAAAAGAGAAAAGGGGGTAAATTCATCTATTGAAAATTGGTTGAAACGATCATTTAAACCTTTATGAAAAGTGGTTCGGTTTTCGGTTCGGATCAAACATTTGTGGAAAATTTCAGTTAGTTTATAGAAAAAAGTGGTTTTCCGATTCAAAACCGGTTCAGTTCAAACCCGGTTCACGTTCCTGGTTTAATGTGTAAACGAAATGGCATTGACATTTTTTTAAACCGTATAAAATCTAAAAAGCACAATCTTCACTACATATAACGGCCAACTTTTATGGCCAACTTTTCCGAACTACAGTTATCAACCGTCAATTGTTCTCTAACCTAATAACACAACTACGTAGGTACTTTTGTCCCACCTCATGCTTCTTCCCCTTTTCCCAACGCCAACTTCAAATCAGCCAAACAAGTGCGCAAAATAGTCAATTAATTTGTTTCGAAATTCATGAAAAGGCGATAATTTTTCACAACTAAACAAAATGAAAACTTTATCCAATTTAAGTTAAAATAAAAAGCACTTCTCACTTCCCACTTCCCACTTCCCACTTGGCACTCTTAACTTTGTAAACAAAACTACAACTAGCAGCTAACTGCTGCGTGCGAGTCATCTCGGCTTGCAGAAGCTTCTCCTCTGCACAAACGCTCATTAGGACACCACTTTCCACGCCAATTTCCTTGGTTTTCCGCCACCCTCTCGCCTCGGCGCGCCCTGCCATGCAACTCAAAACATTTGTCGTTTGTTCATTGAAGTTTGTTGTTTTTCTGTTTCGAGTGTTTGTCGCTGATTTACTCAGCTACAATTGACGACCTGACCTTCACAAGCGTGCCAGCCAGCCAGCGCGTGTTTGTGTGTGTATTGAATTGAACTGTGTGCCCAGAGCATCAGCACTAACAATTGACATCAATAGCAAATTTTATCGAAGTTTAACAACTTTTACGTAGCGTTTCAAATTTTCTTCACTTTGTTAGCCTTCCTTTCTGCCGCCTTCCCCTTCTCACAATTCACACCAAAGCATGCACTTGTGTGCTACTTTCTACTCAATAAAGAAATTCTTTCCATCCTTCGTCTAACTTTTAAGGACACGGCAAGGAAATTCAAGAGCTGGGCAAAGTTGTTGCAAATGCAGTTGCTCTTAATCCTGCTTACTGTCTGTCGTTGCTGTTGGCGTAGTTCTAGAGGCAAGCAAATGAAAAACATACGAGTGGAAAGGGGCAATGGTAAGATAACAAAAGTACGCAGAAGTATGTTGTAGTGTTTGTTAAAGTGGCAACAACGGTTTTGTATAGCCTTATTGGAACTCACTTTGTAGCGATACTGCAAAAGTGCGTGGCAAGGTCATGGAAAATGAGAGAATTCTATGCTCCGAGATAAATGCACACCCCTTAAGCATATTGAAATTATTTTTTGTTTAGTTTCCACATTCGTTTGGAAAGGAAAATTCTGAATTGTAGAACACTAAACTTTGAAACGTATCAATGAAGACATTGAGCTGTTCATTTCATTTAACTGCAGGGTCTTACAGCTCGAGGTCACGGCTATCACGGGGGTTATAAATAAAATATTTTCCCTATCAATGACTAGCAAGCTGCAACTAGATTTGGGGGGTCGGCGATCTCTGTCGGAGATAGATAAAACGATGGTCCAGGATACCTCCAAGCAAATTCTTCAATAGCGAATAAAAGATGCATACAATGCATGGCCTATCTAATTTACGACGGACCTTGGCCTATGTAGAATCGTAAAAGGTGTCGAAGCTTATATTTTCGGAGACGTGAGGATATAAATATTTCACGACATTCATAATCAAATGGATCATTGCCTTAGGTAAACCCGCAGAATGAATCGGAGTACCGGTGTTTGTGAAATGTCGGATATTGATCTGAGGAGTCTCACGAGGTACTTAAGAAATTCGAATTATAATGTATGGAATATAAAACACAAAGTAAACAAGAAAAGGTAATCCCCTTTTAACATATCTGTGTTCATATGGAAAAGTAGCTTATGTCGAAAGGCTGGCTTTAGTATAAATCGGCATTCCCAGCATACGATTGCGAATGACTCACTGGCGCTAAGCCGTTGAACAACTTTTGGCAAATAAACGTGGAAGAAATAGTTCCGATACTAGCAAGTCAATATTCTTATTAAGTCTCATCAAAAAATTCCTTGCCGTTTAAAGAGGGATTGCCACATTATACTAAAGCCAGCCTTTCGACATAAGCTACTTTTCCATACGAACACAGATATATTTTAAGGACCAAAAGTCGTTGCATAAGCTTTAATTGTTTTTTTTTTTCATTTCAGTGTGAATAATCCCCACCAAAGCGCAGTTATATAAGGTGGTGTTATTAGATCGGCTGATTTTGTGTATGTGTTTCGTCCCACCTTTTTC
>NW_016196727.1:0-2889 GCF_001687245.7 Rhagoletis zephyria | reverse complement strand
TGTTGGATAATAAATACTCAAATGGTGAACGAAATTTTTGGTTGTTGGGCGAAGTTATTTACTATTTTATTAATTTTGCTTGTACTAACGTTCCATATATTTTATATACAGGTGACAGCAGATACCCGCAGCTTCCTTTCTTAATGACTCCAATTCAGGGTAACAATCTATCTCAATCAGNTATTTACTATTTTATTATTTTTGCTTGTACTAACGTTCCATATATTTTATATACAGGTGACAGCAGATACCCGCAGCTTCCTTTCTTAATGACTCCAATTCAGGGTAACAATCTATCTCAATCAGAGGAAAACTATTATAGACGGCACAGAAAAGCCAGGAACTGCGTTGAACGCTGCTTTGGAGTGCTCAAAACGAGATTTCGTTGCCTTATAAGAGAGAGAGTGTTAATGTATGACGCCATCGTAGCAGGGAAAATAATTAATTCATGCATTATTATGATTATGAATAATATCGGTGGAAAATTAGAAGATGATGAAATGTCAAGTGAAAATGAAATTTTTTATGAAGGCAGTGAGGGAGAAATCTCTCCTCAAGGCATATCTGCGAGACAACATGTAGTTAATAATTTGTTTTAATTTACGAATTTTGATGCCATAATAAACCCAAAAATAAAATTGCCGCGATGGTCACAAAAATAGCAGCAAAATTCAAAATGGTGTTCTTAGTAACTTACGTTGTTCAATATATAAAATCACAAGGCTGTTCTGCAGCTTCAAAAACTTAACCTACAGCTTAAATACCTAATTTATTTACAAGAAAAGATACAGCGCTGCCCTACAGCTTTAAAAATCGCACGATTTTTTATTAAAAAATTTCGCCTGCGGCGCTTTTTCCATAAAAATCAATACTTCGATAAATAATGAAAGTTTGTAATAAAAAATCCCGCTTTTTTTTATTACAAATTTTCGCTTGCGGCGCTTTTCCCATAAAAATCAATACTTCGATAAACAATGAAAACATACCCTTATGTTATGGAGGTCATCATGAAATATAAGTTGGGTATTTTACTGACCTTAATTTTCGAACATCTAGTAGCACCCTTCTGTTCGGGCAATACAGCCATCAAGGCGTATCAAATACAGGTGATAGCGATAGAATCTATGCTTCTTCTTATGATCACGCTTGTGTCAAATTATCGCCTGTTTTGCTTTGTTTTCATATCCGCGTATACATACACATATACGTCAATATATACCCTGCAAACAAATGCCCCTGAAATCTTTAAGGGTATAGGTGCCCACACTCACCGTCGTCGCGCGATTTTTTATTTAAAATTTTCGCCTGCAGCGCTTTTTCCATAAAAATTAATACTTCGATAAGTAATGATAATTTTTAATACAAAATCGCGCGATTTCGCCCGCGGCGCTTTTTCCATAAAAATCAATACTTCGATAAGTAATGAAAATTTGTAATAAAAAATCGCGCGATTGTTTATTAAAAATTTTCGCCTGCGGCGCTTTTTCCATAAAAATCAATACTTCGATAAATAATGAAAATTTGTAATAAAAAATCGCGCTTTTTTTTATTAAAATATTTCGCCTGCGGCGCTTTTTCCATAAAAATCAATACTTCGATAAATAATGAAAATTCTTTACATACGTACTCATCGGACGTATAAATTTTTGCTCCCGTAAATTCTGCTTAAAAATTGATAAATCGTGTTTAAAAGCTATAAAAATTATTAATTTTTGCTTTGCAAATAAACTGATGTAACATAAAAGAAAATTAAAGTGGAAATTTAGAAAGACAGTGACTTTTTGAGTTAAGTGGTGGCAAAAAACACAAAATGCCGCCACTGGAGTGCAAAGAGTGCAGAGGAAAATTAGTGCAAATAGACGAGTCAATTTTATGTTCAGGTGGCTGTGGCTGCTTTTTCTGTATCAAATGCAGCAATTTAAAAAGAAGAGAAACTGAATTGATGAGTGAAAATGAAAATATTAAATGGTTTTGCAACCAATGCACATTGAGTAGCACAAATACAAAGTTTATTGAAATTAAACATTTGATAGAAAATGGTGGTCAAAACAAAATTGGCAAAACATTATTCAAAGATATTGTTGAAGAAACAATATCTCGCAATATTCAGCAGTTGAAATCAAGCTTGGCTACGGAGTTTAATAAACTCCTTGAACATAATGTTGACATTAAAATAAATGAATTCCGAAAAGATATGCTCGCGGAGTTATCAAAAACAGTTGAAGACAATAGAGAAACATTAAGCGAAGTTTTGGCGGAAACTAATGTAAACAACAACAACACAAATGCTAACAAAGAATTGTCTTATGCACAAGCAGCCAAACAAAGGGAAAATATGATTGTTGTTAAACCAAAAGATAAAGCAAAGAAAAACAAACATACGAAAGTGGCGCTTAAAAAAGTAATAGAACCAACAGAATGTCATGTGACAACAGTGAAGGAGATTAGCAACGGCGGAATAGTAGTGCAATGCAAGAATAAGGAATCATGCNACGCTTAGTAGAGTGCATTACAAAGCAAAACCGCATATGTGAGGGTAAAGAATTTAAAGTTGTAAAAATTTTTGAAAACTATAGTCGCAGAGAAGAATATTATAATGCTCTTGTTGAGACTGATATCGAAACGTATGAAAATATAATAAAACAAAAGAGAATTAATATAGAGTGGGACTCTTGCATTACTGTTGAGTATGTAAGAGTATTTAGGTGCTTTAAATGCTTGGGATTTAATCACAGGGCGGATGAATGCATTAATAAAAAAGCTTGTAGCAACTGTGGAGCAAGTCACGACAGCAAAGATTGTTTGTGAAAAGTTCTTAATTGTGTAAATTGTAGCGAACGGGTTCAAAAAAAACTTATAGATGTGGATGTGCACCACACCGCGTTTGAT
>NW_016196726.1:0-2889 GCF_001687245.7 Rhagoletis zephyria | reverse complement strand
CCATATAACGGTAATTTAGAGAAATACAAAATCTTCGATAAATCAGTATTTATTGAAGCTAATTTATTCAAAATTCATGCTTGCAACAATTCTTTACGNATATGTATATCGGTAACCGTTCGACCAATTTGCACCAAACTCGGTGTGGCTATTGTGCTTGCCACATATAAGCAAAACGTTGAAAATTATTGAAATCGGACTAAAATTACGGCCGCTTTTCATAGAACGGTAAATTTCAGAAATGCTTGAAACTTCAATATTTCGAAATTTAAGGACGCTAATTTATTCAAAATTGATACACCCCGGCTTACATTCTAGCGGTAGGCTTCGGAAAGGTGAAAAAACATATATTTAATACTTGCGCCGGGTATTTAATGTTCGGCTCCGCCCGAACTTAGACTTTTTTACTTGTTCTTTTAAAATTTAGTTCATTCCCTTCCATATAAACTTAAGTTTAAGACTTTGTAGAAAACTAAACAAATTTTCATCCAAATTTCAAACTTTTTTCCCACAAGTGTTAGTATTTTTTTCTTTTTTTTTGAATCTACAGTTCTATAGCGCATTAAATTTTAATAATGCGCAATGGCAAAAAATTACCGTTAATTTTTAAAATTTTAAATTAAAAAAAAAAATAAAGTAAATTTTAACCACTTGAAACTTACACATGATCGCACTAAAATTCAATGTGCAATACAAGGTATAAAACTTTAACGAAAATTTGTTGAATTTTTTTAGTTTTGTACAAAGTTTTAAACTTAGGTTTATATGGGTTTTGTAAGTGAATGAACTGTGTTTTAATTAAAAATACTTCAAAAATAAATAAATAACCATCACTGGCAAACAATATCACTTTGAAATCGGTGTGCTAATGATATGACCGATACTGTGCGTAGAAACTTATCTCGCATCTGCGTAAAAATAATGGCTTAAAGTAAATTTTGTTTTGATAAAACCATGCTTTGATTTTCTTTTCACAGATATTCGACTAAATAGAACAGATGATTCTTCGTTATCCCCCTTTGAACCCTTTGCACACTCAACCATTGACTTTAAGCAAATTCTAATTTGTTCTACATACATACATACATACATATGTACTCGTAAGTTTAAACGATTTCGCTTCAAAAATTAAGAAAACGAAAGCAACAGCCATAAGATTCAATGCCAATAACGCATGATTTTCGGACTAAACCAAATTGCCATGCTGAAACTTAAAACATCACATTCTTTTTTGATCAATGCGCTTATTTGTTCTGTTTGTTGATACTCTAAATATAACTGATCTGCCTTAAAAGAGCGACGCAGAGAAGGGCACAGACCAAAATTTTAACCGCATTACATTTTTAAAGGCAGTTTTCATCCATGACCAGTGTGACACTCACAAACGCAGCCGTCAGTCAACTTTATCAAGTCAATTTATGTACATATAAATACATACATACATACATCTATACATATGTACATATGTACATATGTACGTACACACATCGTCAAACAAATAGAAATACGAAATGCCTCAGCAACAACTCTCATACATTACATACATACATACATATGTAGTTAGTATGTATGAATTTGTTGCCTATTTATGGCTATCATACGCGTTTAATCGTATGTTATGACGGCGGCTGCCCACTAACCGATTGCTGATAATTATTGCTCCTTTTGTTGGCAGTTGCCATTTTTTTTTTTACTTTATTCACTGCTTTATTGAACATTGAAAATGTCATAAAAATTCTTTAGCTATTTTTACCGATGACGCGCGCTATATTTTTAATAGCAAATTAAAAAATATTAATGAATAAATAATAAATAAACATACGTTAAGCTTATCGCAAGCGTTTGCTTAAGTGCACGAAAGTATTTCGTATGTATAGCGTGACTGAAACACACACACACACCTTCTTCCGCAATTCGTCCGTTCGTCGGTGCGTATGAGCGCCATTATTGAAAGAGTAAAATCGCGCCATTTCTTATTCATGGCCACTTCAAACGTGGATTTATTTCAATTCGAAATTATTTGTTTACCTATACGCTTTTTAATTTGTATTTTTCTGCTTTTGTTTGCAGTTTCCAGCGGTTGTTGTAATTCCGTTCCCTGTTTATTTATTTCACATATTTTATTACAATTCTTTTTTGCATTGTGCGCATTTTTATGTGTTTTAACTTGCGTAACTTCTTTGTGAACTCAAATTTATCTTTATTGCGCGAAGAAAAAAGTTCCCAAAAAAGGAACGAATAAAAATAATAAAAAATGCGCATTCACATCAAATACGGGAGCCCGTCTCAAATGCAACGATGGCTCAGCTTTCGCTGACATCGTACATTTAAAATAATTCTTACTTTTCATAATTTTTTGTGAACACGCTTTTTAGTGGACGGAAAGCGAAAGGCTCGAACAAAGGTGTACATTTATTTGTGTGTGTATGTATGTAGTATTGAAGATTTTATTTAATAAAAAATCGCGCATGTGGAATGTCATACATACATCATCCATGCCTTAAACTTCGTATAACTGATAAAGAGACATATCTAAAAATATTCATGGGACGGGTTATACTCTCAAAAGTGACATTTAACAGAATAATTTAGTTGGAAGAACCCAAATTGTGGGTATCTTCCGGAAATAAGCATGCGATTAGGCGGCATAAAACTGTGAGAACGATGATAGTCGTAGTTCGCAAAATATTTTTCCGATCTTCAAACTTAGATCAGTTGAACTTTTGCTTCCCAAAGCGATCTGTTAGTGCCTTAGTCCTCGAGTCATTTCAATAAGTTAGTTTGCCAACCACTGCCATGGATGATCACTTCCCCATAGTTCGTGAGCACATTAACTATCAGCAAGAGCACAGCGAGTAGCTTATTTAAAAAAAATACATTTTTTTTTTT
>NW_016196725.1:1730-2889 GCF_001687245.7 Rhagoletis zephyria | reverse complement strand
AGCAGAAGACTAAAACGAATAGTTGAAAGAAAGGAGGAAGGGGGGTGATGGCAGAGAAAGCAGAGATCGTTTGAATATTGACGGCAATATCACACTTTGCTTTGGCCTCGGTGACCCCCTCCTCCTCCTCTTTCTTCTACACAAACACACTTCAACTCTATTCCGGTGGCACTGGAGGTGGTGGTGGTGGTGGTAGACCCATTTGGGAGTTGGGTAAACAAATTGAGAATTGACTTTTTAAATTATTATTGCTATTACTACTTATTTATTAATATTAATGACTCTGTCCTGTTCACTATCTGCCGTTTTGTCTTTTTGGTCTCTGTCTGAAACTGGCACTATCTCTTTATCTTAGCAGCAGTGAAGGCACTACGCACTTCTACACTGTACCACTCTGTAGTAGTCGACTGTTTGACTCGGCCTCAACGTGTGTGTCCGGAGCTACGGTGCTGCGGCGGCAGATGAAATTCGATCAAAGAAAAAAGCCCAGCCAAACACAAACAACAAAAATGCAAAGTGCAGCTTCTGGTTTGTGCTGCTGCTGCTGGTTCGTATGGTTAGCAGTTTGGCCAGAAACGGAAAGGAAAGGAAAGAAAAGGAAACAGTGGCAGCAGCAGCAGCAGCAGTGGCAGCAAACAAACGAACGGAACGAATCAATAGCCAAATGGCTGATGTAATGCTACTGATGTTGCTGCTGCTGTTGCTGATGCTGCTGTTCATGCAGTGCACATTACCGGGCCGACACAGGGCGACACAGGCCACTTGTGTGTTGGTCGGGGTCGGTGGTGGTGGTGGTGGTGCCTGGTGGTTCGTTTCTGGCAAATGGTTATCTCGCCTGTCTGTCTACTTTACTTGGTCTTGTTGTGACTGCGAATACATTTGCCCTGGTCTGTGCACAGTGATGATCGCGCGACAAGCTTTCTGCGGGCACTGAGAGTACTTCCACATTCATGCATTTAGTGCCACTGTGAAAATGCCTGCCCCTGCACACACCACACACCACACTCACATTCACTGCACTCGTCATCTTCTCCATTGGATAACTCGTTGCGACAAGTGCGAGCAAACAAGAAACAAATGTTCCACCTCAATCTCGATAAAGAGAGCAGTCATCGTTCGGCGGGGAATGCTGCCGAACTACGCCAGTCACAGAAAGAGA
>NW_016196725.1:0-1719 GCF_001687245.7 Rhagoletis zephyria | reverse complement strand
GAGAGAGAGAGAGAGAGAGAGAGAGAGAGAGAGAGAGAGAGAGAGAGAAGCGGTCATACTTGCACTTTGCTCTCTGCGTTGAGAAGGACAATTTAGCTTAATTGAGAGAAGGGGCAAGTTGAATGTGCCCGATATTGTAGGATGGTTGCTGCTGCTGCGGATGTTGGTGCCATACCCGCCGACAGATGCAATTGGCGAATTGGCAGTGACAAGTGTGCATGTCTGTGTGTGTGTGTGTGTGAGCCTACTTTCCACTTTCCACCTCTGCTGCTGAACTAGTTTGCCCGAGTCCACTTTTGTCAGTAGTCGCAGCAGTTGTCTCACTTTCCTGACACNAGAGAGAGAGAGAGAGAGAGAAGCGGTCATACTTGCACTTTGCTCTCTGCGTTGAGAAGGACAATTTAGCTTAATTGAGAGAAGGGGCAAGTTGACTGTGCCCGATATTGTAGGATGGTTGCTGCTGCTGCAGATGTTGGTGCCATACCCGCCGACAGATGCAATTGGCGAATTGGCAGTGACAAGTGTGCATGTCTGTGTGTGTGTGTGTATGTGAGCCTACTTTCCACTTTCCACCTCTGCTGCTGAACTAGTTTGCCCGAGTCCACTTTTGTCAGTAGTCGCAGCAGTTGTCTCACTTTCCTGACACAAACTTTATCCATCTTCCGATTGGAGTAGAGGGGCAATCGATCGCAGTCGGCCGAGCAGTGGGTGCACCAAGCACCAGACTGCCTCTTCCTCTATTCCGCCATCCGCTACTGTGTGTATGCTTAGAAGAGACAAGTGCACTTCAGCACCTCCTTCTCTTTTTGTTTATTTGTCTTTAAACAATTAGCTAAATTTTGAAGCCAATTTGTCTTTTTTCTTCCTTTTCTCCTTTCTCTCTTACTGTAAGTCAACCGAAGTTGCAGGGTTCAACAATTCAACTGCATCAGCTAATTTCTGCAGCAGTCTATTTATATATTCATAGCTTTGCACATGTCGACAACAGCGGTCAGAGGTCATTTGACGTGGTTAGGCAGTCCTTGAAGCAGAAGATGCTGCCACTGCTCACCAGTTGCAGTGTGCCCTGTGGTGGTCTTCTTTCTTTTCCCTCCCCCTTCCCTGCATCCTGCGACACTATTGCCGCCGTCGTGTTGTAATTTATTTGGCCTTTATTCGTTTTAGCACATTGTAGTTCCCATCTAAACATGTTGAATGTTCTGCAGAGAAACAGTAGTTCCCGTTCTCTTCAGTGGCTGTTGAATCTGCCGCTGCTAATCGGTGTGTGCTCCAATGTGTCTGTGTTTATTTACACATCATTGGCACTCTCACTGACACTGACGGTGACTCCGGCGAAGGGTGGCAGAAGGCAGAGAGCAGAAGGCCGAGAATCAGCGGCGAGCATCCTCCCAGTGTGCTCTGCTCCCGTACTGCTGATTAGTCATTATACAGCAGTCATTACTGAGCTGTTGTTGCCGCTGCTACCGCCACTCAGCCAATAGCCTCTGGTAATGTTCACTCATTCACTCGCCACTTACCACTAGAGAATTTCTTTTTCTTTCTTTGCACTAACCACAAAGCTGCGTATTTGCGGGTGACTGGCGCCCTGAGTGTGTGTGTATGTGTTGACCGTACGGTATAACACGGAGTCCCGGACTTACGACGGTGTTTACCATTTTATAATTGCTTCTGCTTCGCAGCATGTAAATGATTTGCAGTGTCTGGCGACACTGTGAGGGG
>NW_016196724.1:0-2889 GCF_001687245.7 Rhagoletis zephyria | reverse complement strand
ACCCGAACCACGTACCGCAACACAACAAAGCAATAACTCTGGACAAATTGTTGTGCACAAATCCGCTACTCAATGAAATACTTGACGTAGTGATGCGAGAGTCGACACTTTGTAAAACGCTTAGTATGGTTTAACGCTCTAATTTTTTTCAAAAATAATTACAGCAGTTTACATTCTTGCCTCGTAGTATTTCGTTTTAAAACGCGGCATTAAAGAACTCGGTGGAGAGTGATTCACTTTTTTAAACATATTTTATCTCGAACTTCTCGAAGAGATGCCATCACAGAAAGTGTTTCCAGTCTTTCATTGCTATTCGTCCGGTTAGATAAAGACCTCAGAGTTTTTCAAAGATTTTTTTCTCACCAAGCCAAACACCATGCCTTCAAGTGCTCTCCGAATTGAGGTGCCTGATACGTGAAATTGTTTTGCTTCCGAACTTTTTTAGAGTTTTTTCTTTTTAATTTTTTCAGGACTAGTTTTTCGGGATTTTTCCAGTTTAGACTTTTTTTTTAGAACTTAACTTTGGTTTATACATGCTGTATGCCTAAAAAATATAAAATAAAAATCGCCAGTTAGTTGCCGCTCAAAACAAATGTAGTTTCGGCACTGATCACTCAGAGGGCACCTAGTCTTTACCAATAAAACCATATGCATATGTATGTACGTTCGGTAATATGAGCACAGCGCATATGGGAGCAGATTACTTCCTCGAGAACCCACATTTGGAAGCATTCTCGACAAGGAACTACTAATTTTCTAGACTTTTTGAGTAACGTAATCTGTGCTTTGTCGCAAGCTTAACCTATCGTCGATAACTACTTCTACGTACTTCAAGTACATAATTTTATTAACTAATACAGTGCCGATTTTAAATTCTAAATACTCTGATTTATTGCATTCTTCCGCTAACGATGGACCAACCTTGGTCGTGTATAGTAGAATTAATTAATACCGAATTCGCTATACCCTGTATGTTCGTGGCGTGGAGTCATGTGTCCGTTATAGTAACAGTATCAACTGAGACAGCGAACGTCCAAAACTCCGGAACGGCTACAAGACTGACCACGGCGTCGGAGCTAGAGTGTAAGTCATACAACCCCATAGGGCAAGTTAACTCCCAGTCCGAGTTGCATGCCATTGAACTAAGCCTGAGGCAGTATGTAAAAAATTGGGCGACCAAAAACACATCTTCAAATACAACGGTGCTAATCGCTCTGAAAGAGCTTGAGGTTAGCTCAAATTTGGTGTGGGATTGCCGTCCGATTTTAATATTTATCGCGTCCAGGAAGCGGATTTATTTCATTTGGGTTCCCCGGTCATCTGAAAAAATACTGCACTGGGATACATATGTAGGTCCTGGGACCTTTATTGGTTTGCTATCTTTGGGCGAAAAAATTTTATGTGTGTGCAAAAGGAATCGCAACTGGACAAGTACAAAAGGAAACAGATGGTTGAGTTCTTCATCCTATAAACATCAACAAGGAGAACCGAAACACTCCTTCACCTTAGTAGGCATGAAGTTAGAATTGTTATAGGTTTTCTTAATGATCACTGCAGCGCAATCAAAACCCTTGTCAAACAAAGAGTTTTTAACTCTGATTAGGGTAGGTTGTATCACAAAAAACTGGAGAAAGCAGAGCGCATCATGTGCTACTGTGAAGCTCTCACGAGAGGTTTGCCACAATAGATCATACTTGCCCGCTGTAGCTAGGGAACCTGTTTCCTCCCCTAAATCTAATCTAATTTATTCTAGATCATGAGCAAGACCAGCAAGTTGCGGAAAGAGAGAGAAATATAAAACGAAAACTTCACTTCAAAACTTGTTCAAAATCACTTATTAGGATGAGCATATTTATTGTCGGCCGCTGTGGTGTAGTGGTAAGCAGTGCGCGCTTCCACTCCACAATGCCTGGGTTCAAACCCTGGTCAAAGCAACATCGCAAAAATATAGAAAAAAGGTTTTTTCTTAACAGCGGTCGTCCCTCGGCAGGCAATGGCAAACCTCCGAGTGTATTTCTGCCATGAAAAACAGCTTCTCATAAAAATACAATCGCCGTTCGGAGTCGGCGTAAAACTGTAGGTCCCTCCGCTTTGTGTGACAACATCAAGGCGCACGCCACAAATCGGAGGAGAAGCTCGGCCAAACACTAACATATGTGTAAGCGCCAATCTATTATTATTATTATAATTATTGTGAGATGACTTTGAAAAATCCATTGCTGCGATGGCGCAGTACTGAATTGATCCGCCTTTCCAGCTTTTGCTCTGTGTAAGCAACAGCTGTTGATACCACTAAGTCTTGCGATTCGAAATAGTTTTGAGTGGAATTGGAGAAACCCAAATTGGATTTCTGACAATCCGTTTTTTGATAAAAGGAGTCAACCTTCCAAAAAAAGGGTTTTGTATTAGTTTCGCCATAACGTATTTAGAAGGTAGTTAGGGCAGTATGATTCCGGTTCTCCCGATAGATTCCCTGCTTTTTACAGCATGGTAAAATATTATCCAAATGAATCCAAACAAGTTCTGATCCCAGTTGCTCATCAGACAGTTCTTAAAAAAAAATCAGATTAGGATTTCAATCAGGTCTTGCGCACCCTCAAAACTACACAGTCCCTTCCACCAATCACTCTACATTATCTGCAAAATGAAATCTCCGTAGAATTACACAACACAACGCTATTTAATTTCATAAAGTCTAACATTTTCCATTCTCCCATGAAAATCATTAAAGATAGTAACGCGATAAAAGCATAAAAAATATATTTCCACATACATACATACATGCATGCATATAAATGCACAGTATAGCATAAAGAAAATATTAGAGATAAGAATAAAGGAAAATGCAACGCCATTGGTTGAATCACGAAATGCATTGAGACGCATTAG
>NW_016196723.1:0-2889 GCF_001687245.7 Rhagoletis zephyria | reverse complement strand
TAATATACCCTTGTGCACAAGTGCGCTCGGGTATAAAAATCATTGTAAACTCCAGTAGGACGTACGAACACCAATACGTGAGTATAATTTAAATTGTTTTACGATGATTACAACTTGTTGATTTTTTTGGTCAAAATTCAAATAATAATGATTATTTTCCGTCCCTGCCGGCAAGTAATTTCCATCTGGTTTTGTCTTACTCAACCAAGTTTTCTACAGGTCCCATGTAGCTCCGGAAACCAGACTAAGACGAACACTTTCAAATTTTATTAACTGAAAAAAAGAAACACTCACTTAAAGTTATAAGGTCCTAGTAATTAAGTAAAACTATTATTTTAAATATATATACAAAGTAACTCATTGATCATTAATTTCTGATTTCTAATTCGACGTGTTTTCTTCTTTTATAGGAATTACGCGATTGTGGTGCACCATGCCATGCCATGTTTTTCCCTGAAAAAGAGCGCACTGTGCTGCGTTATTGGGTCGGCTCTTGGGCGGCTGTCTGTGTGGCAAGCTGCCTCTTTACGGTAAGTGCGAAATCTGTGAACAATTCTGTTAAAACTTATTTAATAACGTAAGTTAACTTAGTTATTAGCGCAAATTATGATTAATTTCATGCGCTGGCTTATGCCTCAGAAAATGCTGCCAGGTCAAGAGACTCATACTTTAATGGACAAATCATTTATCAATCAGCTGAGTTAGGTGAAGTCTGAAAGGAAGCAGACTATATTTATATGCACACATACATATGTACATTGTTAGAAGTAAGTAGCTTTTGCTTCGCCAGCTGGCATCAGACACACAATATTTAAAAAAAAGGACATAGTAAGCTACTTGGCGCCAAGCAAGCAAGCCAAAAGTGAGGCAATAGGATACGAGCAAGCAGCAAAAAGTGGAGTACCGAGTAGAGACAACTACACAAAAAACATCCTTAACGTGACATAGTGCCTGTCAGTGTGTATTGTATTTTTCAATAACAGCAGCTTACAGGCAAATCGGCGTGCCAGCTGAAACTTGTACGTCAGCACCATATCAATATCGATCGAGTGGCATTGTTTGTCAGAGCAAAAAGTACTGCAAAAAGACATATTGGTTGTTCCCCCTCACGCACCCAAACAAGAAAAAAAATTACCATAAGAAACAGCAGCTGTATTATAACATTTAAATGAAAAATCAATTTTATTTGCAAGCAAAGTTGTACGACAAAGATAATGAAAAGCGGTAGACTGTAGACTCTAGGATTGGCTGAGATTATATTTTGGTGCTGGAGGCATTTTGCAACCAGCGCTATGAACAAGGATTTTGGTTGTTATGGAAAGAGCAAATCAATGCAGAAAGTTAAAATGGTTTTTGCCGCAAGCTCGGAGACACTTATCTTAAACATAAAGTACACAAAATATGGCATTTTATGTAACGCACATGTGACTAGACTTGTACTGTCATAACTACTTGGTCTGAATGACAACCAACGACTTTTATACTTGTACGTTGAAATAGATGCGGTCATAAGTACAGTATATTCTGTTTGGGTGTATTTACTTCCACTGCAAATGATTTGGTGCACTTAAGGGAAATGTGCAGTAAAGCGAAAAAAGAAAAAATGTGATCTGGTTTGTTTTAGATTTTTAATATTTTTTGCATTGCTGTTTTTTATAATACTACACTAAAGCTTTAGGGGCATGTATATTTTATTCTGGATCCTCAGCACCACTACTACTTTCAGATGAGGAATATGTTGTAAGCAAAAATAACCTTTGAAAAATTTTAGTGCTGGTAAGCGAAGAATTTTTCGCACAAATCGATGAAACTTTACTCAAAAATAGGGTTGTTAAACGGAAGAGGGTTGCTAAGCGGAAATGCAGCTTAAAGTGAAAATTTCGTACAAAATCCATTTCAGGAAGCAGTAGTTTGGCAAAATTGTAAACGTAAACGGAAAATGTACCTAAGCGAGGAGGCAGCTAAACAGAATATACTGTACATATTTTACTACCTATTTCAGTGAAGAAAGATTGCAAATTTTTTGTCGTGTTTTTGCTAAAAATATTATCAACATACGTATTGTATATGCGGGCTTATATTAGGGTGATTGACTCGGTATTTCCAAAGCGATTTTCACCTTTTTGAATATCGAATCAACCGGATTTTTTTGTCGAACAAACCGGTTTTTTCATTTCATAAAAATCTTGAGCTCTCAAGTTTTGAGTTTTTCGGAACTTTCAAGGCTTTTTCCAGTTTACGAGAAACCCCTAAATAGTTTAGATCAAACAACTATTTTTTATAGGTGACCCAAAAACCACCAAAAATACAATCGTTGTATTTAAAAATTTTAAAGTACACAATTGGGTATTATTACTGAAGAGAAAACAGAGTTTCCCAATATAAAAATATTTGTTTTCAAGAATTTGATACCACTTCTACGAAAACTGGCCTTTTTCCTATACATATAAAATAAATGAAAAACTTTGAGCGACCTCTAAATATTTTTTGATTTCGAAATAAAAAAAACAGGGTTATATTTTTTGGGGGCATTAAAATTGGGACTTTTCTTCTTCACATGCATCTTTGGAGCACCCTATTTTTCAGTCAAGTTATTAATTATAAAATGTGTTCAAATTAAAAACAAAAGGCCTTCCACAATTTTGCTAAAATATACTTATCGCCGACAAATATTCTATCTACACATCTAGCCCCGCAATCACTTAGTCCCATCTACTAATAACTTCCGCATTAAATTAACACACCCACTAAACTAAAACCTGCTATTAACCACCTAATATTAAAAATAATTCAAAATTTAACACTCCTTTAAAAATTTTGTACGCCGACAACGGCCCACTCTTTCCGCTTGGAAAATCTCTAATCTGTAATTTTCAGCATTTCAATGCG
>NW_016196721.1:0-2889 GCF_001687245.7 Rhagoletis zephyria | reverse complement strand
TTCAGAACTAATTATTTTTTAAAAGATAAGAGTATTAAAGTACGATACAAAATACGAACGGTTCACGCATGGATATGTAATGTAACAAATTAATAATGATTTAATAGGACACGTGTTTTTGATGTTTTGAGATTCATACAATACATAGTGTATTGGCTTACTACGCAATTTATCACAATAAATAATTCTTGCAAAGAGATAAATATTTTGCTAATTAAATAGTTAAATTTTTGTTTTTTTTTTGCTACGGGCTCGAATTAATGGCATCATTAATTGTAGCTCAAATTTTTGGTTGCGCTTATAATGTAAGCTCGATTGTTGGAAGAACGTCAAAACTAAAAACAAAAATAAATGCGGGAAAAATGTTTAAAATATATCAGTAAGGTTTTTCCTTCTTATGTTTCCAGATTATTATGATATTCTTTCAACAAGCGTCTGATATGTATCCTGATAACAGTTAAACGCACTCAAAAATTCTATTCACTCAAAGAGGTTTTTGAACTTTGTTTACATATCGCACACCGTCTTCAAAAGAGTCAAAACTCAAAATAATACGTTCGTCAGAAAATGCGAAAAACTATTTTGTAATTATAACAAAAATTTGCTCCAGCTTTTTGCTGAAAGCTATATAAAAGCTCTGTGTACATTTTTAGCGCATAATTTCAAAAATGCTAAATTTTGAGTTGTGACTCTTTTGAAGACGGTGTGCGATATGTATAAATGAGTTTTTTTTCAACCGTAATTTGAGTTTTGCCCTAATAATTTTTTGCTTTGTTTGTCTGCTATGTATGTTCGAATCGCCACAGTCGTGCACAAGCAATAGCACCCCATGTACGAATGCCCACTTGGGTCTATAACAGAGGTGACGATGTTCTGCGCATCTCGTAATTCAGTGTGACGGCATTCGTAAAGGAGCCTCTGAATGTTCCAAAACAAAGCGCTCAGTGCCAACAGGAAGACACCTTATGCATTAGAGCTGAGCTCTCGGTGCCTATTTTGAATAAGCATCTTTCAGCATCTTATGCTTCATATATTCATAGTACTATGAATATGCCATCGACCTGTGTGCAGAGATAAACTTACGTAGACGAAAAAATTTACTACATACCTTGATAGGTACTCATACACTAATATCCGCTTTCTGCCATGTCACAAGGTTATCGCGGGCATGAGCAAATAGACTAGGCAGAGAAGCAGAAGAGCAACAACTCCAAATTTCCAAAAAGAACGCTCAAGAACAGGAGGAGAGAAGTGAACGAGCAGCACTGGCTTTGCTTTGCACTAGTAAGATACAACCAACAGACAGGTTAGGTTAAGTTAGGCAGGCTAGCCAGTGCCTAACTTTATGAATACCATTGATTTCCTTAGCGTTACTTGAAATTCGAAGACCAAATTGTTGGAGCGCTCTACGGCTGCCCAATACAATCTACATGAAAAGTAGGGATCTTCGGGGTCACTATGAGGTTCTCAAGCCAATCCGCTATCCGGCTCACAGACATTATGCTACCGAAATTATCCTCCTACAAGCCCATTAAGGTTAGAAATCCTGAAAGGGACTGCTGTGAAGCGATAATTTCTATGATAGACGAAGGATCCCAAGTATGGTGTACCGACGGGTCGGGTGCAACAAACGCAAAACGTGTGGACCAAATGCGCGTTCATCTTTTCTGGGGTACATCTAGAGGATACGCCGCAGGGCTACTTAGTAATCGGAAAGAACTGCTGCCCACCAGCGGAAGTAAAAGGAAATGATACAATCAAAGAGATTCGTAGCTCCGTCTAGGAGGAACTCCGAAAGGCTCCTTGAACTTAGTGGGGATGGTCTTAGATCTTGTACTGGCTATCTGACAAGGCATTGAAAGTTTAGGTACCATTGACTGCAGGTTGTGATGAGTTTTGAGGATAGAAAAAAAACGAGCCAACCTTTCCATTCTGGCCGATTCGAGTTCAGTCTAGTTCGCCACTAATTTTTTTATCTGTGTAAATGACCCGCTGTGGCTGAGTAGTTAGAGGTGCGTACTACCACTCCGTAGGACCTGGGTTTGATCCTTGATGTGAGCAACATATAAATTAAAAAAGATTTTTTGTTTTAACAGCGCTAACAGGTCGCTTTCCATCTGCAAGTGGCAAACCTTCCGTTACGTTATTAAAATATTAAAAAATAATCAAAAAATTTTGAGTCGCTGAAGCCAAGCCTGCATCAGAACTAAAAAAATGGTATAAATTTTACTTTCTAGCCTCTAAACATCTAATATTATAGTATAGTATCGTTGATCCTTTGTAGCTAAGAAGTAACGGTATTCTCACATCAAATTCTTTTTATGTAAATTCTTAGGTTATCTGACCAAACTGATACATGTATACTTAATAGCCCCTTCTCTCTCTATTAATTTTAAGTCGGAGAGACTCCTTCCATTAAAAATCTTCTGCTTGACCTTTTTATCCGATTTCCAGGCGTCGCCGTTTAGCTTGTTTTTCTCCACTAAGCACCTTTTCAATTTTAGTTTCTACAAAAACTTGCTCTTTTATCAAATTTGATATTAGATTGAATATATTTCCATGGTATTGCCAAACTAAACATGAAAGACGCGCGATTTTTCATTCCAAATTTTCGCCTGCGGCNTTTCCGCCACTTTTTTAAATAGGAAACATTCTAAAAACCTAATATTATTTTAATTTGTTGTCTGCATTTTGATTTGTCTGTGTTTTTATTTGTCTGTATTTTGATTTGTCTGTATTTTGATTTGTCTGTATTTTGATTTGTCTGGATTTTGATTTGTCTGTATTTTGATTTGTCTGTATTTTGATTTGTCTGATTTTTGATTTGTCTGTATTTTGAATGTCCGCATTTTGAATTTCTGGATTTTGATTGTCTGGATTATGTTATAC
>NW_016196720.1:0-2890 GCF_001687245.7 Rhagoletis zephyria | reverse complement strand
GTGTGTATGTTTGTATTACTTCTTGTAGAAATCTAGCTTAAACTTACGGGAAGCCAACAATGAAAATAGAGATAAAAACAATAGACTCTCTCTTAATACTGATAACAAATACGCGGAGTCCAGTGGCGGAAGCGATGTAAACAGTGTCAGCGGTAGCGGCGCTTCCAAGATAACCAGAGCTAATGTTACTAATGCCGGCAGCGCCAAGAACGGTTGCGGGAAGCAAAGTTTCGAGCATGAAGACAAAGATGTAGGCACCGAGAAGGATAGTCGACAACAAAGCGAAAATGGTGCCTTACATCAGTGTATCAATGAGTTGGCTGCTTCGTTCGGCAGTAATTCCGCTAGCGGCGATTCTGAGGCAGTACGCCACTCTCCGTTGGAAGACATTAAAGAATTGGACATAACACCGACTGGTGAACCAACACAGAAAACAACAAAACCGCCAACGCAGAAAACATCGCATTTTGTTACAGTAATCGAGGTTAAGGAAAGCAAGTCAAACATGGATGCTGAGGTAGATGACGGATTGGAGGGAAGTGAATCGGCGCAGGGCACCACCACCACAACTCTAAGCAGTTTCGAACGTAAAACGTCTACCAAGGTAGAGCCAACAGCACCGCCTTTGTCCCCTGCATTAACATCGCCTTCCATGTCAGCTTCAACGTACGCTGCACATTCGGACGCCAAAAAGAAGATGCCACCAAGGTAGGAACTATTTGTTTTTTTTTTTTTTTTTTTTGTCAAAATAATATGTCTCTTATTTTAATTCAGGCCTCCTCCCAAAAATATACGCCGAGTTGAACCACCTACTATACCAGGGCAACTATCATCGTCTCCGAAACGTGACTCTCCATTTGTTGGCAGTAGTATGCCTTTACCTAGCGGCTCTGGCAATTTATCCTCATCGGAAAGTCCAGGAAATTCGCTTGAACGTAACATCAAACCTTCTGATATTTTGCGACAGAAGTCACCCGAGTCTTTGGAAGCTAAAACATTGGCGGCCAATCGGAAAACTACACCAGAGCTGGGCAAATTCAATCCGCCTGACTTGATGGAGGAACTAGGACGAAAAGTTGGTAAATCGGAGAGTCTGGAGAAAACCAAACGCTCAGAAATTACGACAACGCAGAGTCCAACTGGTAGCTTGGGACGAACGATTTCCACGCAAAGTCGTAACGTATCGGGCCCTCCTCGAGGCAGCGGTGCCGCAGTGGGCGCGTCACCCACTGGCAGCTTGAATAAGCCTTCGAAGCTGGCTGTAGCAGATAGTTCATCGACGAATAGCTTAGAAAAGAAATCTCGTTCTTCACTACCAGCCGCTGACAGCGAAAGTGGACAAAGCCAGATAGTTGGCTCAAAGGAATCACTAGCATCACAAGGCATATCGGAAATCGTGAGTAAAAGAAAATATTATATTTGGTTTTGAAATTTTTGTAGCTGATTGAAAATAGATACTAGTGTTTTCAAAGTGAGGTAGATAAATATTGTATTTGGCAATAAATAAACAAATTCTATTTTCTCGAGCAGATTAAAAGCTATGAATCTGTTTCATCTTTGGGCTCTGACTGTGCAAAAGCCCCACAACACCTGGACAATGAACCGTATTACGACACAGTACCACTGGATAATGGCGAGGGCGAATATGTTTATATAAAGCCGGGCGGCACTGGCTCATCGTCCAGTCGGGATGATCTATCCACGCCCGGCAGTACGCTTCCAATCGGTTCTGCTACACACCTTAGTAGCCAGGCGTCTGTAACAGATCCTGAGTCTCCAGGTCGTAGCTCAAATTATGTGAATATTGATTACTTTCTGCAGTAAGTATGAAATATTTTAATTTTCACTTAAAATAACTATCAAGCATTTTTCTCTATCATAGTCAAAGCAATGAAACACGTTCTAGCTCTCTAGACAGTGATGGAGAGTATGAGGGACCGCCAATAATGCGTACAATTTCTCATGATGAGCAGAATACCCAAACTCCTAGTGCTTTACGAAAGGTATTGCTTTGCTCATATTCAATACACACACATACATTTAATTATGTCTACACATACATACATACTTGATGCTGGGGTTCCAAAGATAACCAATAACATATATTTGTTCCAAAAATTATCAAATGCTGTTATAACCTTTGATGTATGTATATAATTCTTGTAAACATATGTGGCGCTTATAGACACTGTACACACATAAGTAGCATATTAATAAAAACTTTCGAAAGTAATTTCATAGTTAAAACTAATTTTACCCCCACTAACTTGATTAATATGGATGAATCCCTAAAACTACGAAGCAGCATATGATCTATAAATTTATGGAGCAAATATCAAACTAATTTTAAAAATATTTTTCACAAATTAAAACCGTTTAAGCTTCACACTTACTAACGATGGACTCATCATTTTTATCTTTAAATTTTTCCCCCAACAGAATTTAGTTTCAGCGATACTAGTGAGTATTTTGTGTGTTTAGTTTTTATAATTCACATTAAAATATATTTATATACTTAAGCTCCATCTTCACTTGAATAACTTCTAATGCACAATGGTATTTAATAAATCGCGAGACATGCAAAAAAAAATCATACCTTATTTTTATTAACCTTCTAAAAGACAAATATGTGTGTGAAGAGGTTGTAACATAGATTTTGATATATTACAATAATTATTATTGGATGATGAACAACTTACATCCTTTCAAAGGGAAAACTACTTGAAGCATTCGCTTGAAATGGAAATGCCTCGACAACATCGTAAATTTCGAGGATTTTGTTCGACAAAAAAAAACATGTATATAAAAGACGAACAAAATTCTATATTTGAAAAAAAATATTTATCAGGCAGGTTCTGCAATTCACTTCCGAGTGAATTTCAACCCCTGC
>NW_016196719.1:0-2890 GCF_001687245.7 Rhagoletis zephyria | reverse complement strand
TAAGTCCAAAAAAATCAAGAAAAAAATATAAACAGTGGTAAGTTTTTTTTAACTTTTTCGATAGAGTAAGAAACGACTTTAACAAGTAATTGGCGACGCAAATTTCAGAATACTTAGTAACAAGCAGCCCACGCTTTGGCTATCATATACAAATTATTTTTTTATGTTTTAGTTCACTCCATCGTAAAAGCGTGTTTTTAGTTTCTTAAACTAGAGTTATAAAGTTATTTTAACTTCAAACACAGAAGGTAACTATTATATCTCACTTCTGGAAAAACGTTGGTAAATTGGTTATTTAATTAGGAGATTGTCATGTATTCTGCTGATAAAAATAACAATAGTAATGAGGATTATGGAATTGAATCGGAGGACGGCGTTATAGGATTAGTTTCGTATGGTTTTAACACTGATTCCGATGATTCGTACGAGTTACCCTCGACATCAAAAACACGCAAAAAGAGAAACCGTGTTGAAAATCCTAATTGGTTTAAGATCAGAAATAAAAACCGTAGAGAAAAAGGTAAATGTTATTTGGGAAAACAAATAGTCGGTAGCAGCTGGAATTATGAAAATACGAAAGAACCACGGACATTAAAGGAAAGATGTAGCTGTAAAAAAATACCGTTATAAAGTGTGCCCAAATTACTGATGGGGATAGAAAAAAAATATTTAAAGAATTTTGGCAAATGACTTGGAATGAAAAAAAGGTTTATGTGAATACTTTGATTCAAGTGTCTCCAACTGTAAGATGTCGAAATAGAAAAGTGTATAACAAATCTAAAAGATCTCGAACCTTACAGTACTACCTCAGAAAAGAAAATAAAAATATTCGAGTCTGCAAATCTTTTTTCATAAATACTTTGAACATTGGTCGACGAACTGTTAGTGATTGGGTGAAAAACCTTTTAGTTTCAGAAACCAGTTTAAAGAAAACTGCTCAAAAAAAAAGGCACGTAACAGAAGAGAGGCAATGCCTAAATTCTTTTTTTGATTCTATGCCATCAATGGAGTCTCATTATTGTCGTGCTGATACTAAAAAAAAATATCTTCTGGCAGAGTGGTGTTCAAAAAAGAAGCTTTATGACTTTTATGTTAATGATTGGTGTACCAAAAACAACGTTAGACCGCTTTCCACATCGGTCTTTTATCAAACATTTGATGCCAAAAATATGGCCTTGTTTGCACCTAAAAAAGACCAATGCGATATATGTACACGGTTTTCAGTCGGAAACCTCTCGCAAGAAGAATATACTCTTCACCAAACAAAGAAAGAAGAGGCCAGGAATGAAAAGAACAAAGATCGGGATGAAGAAACTCATGTATTCACCGTAGATCTTCAAGCTGTACTAATGTCCCCAAAATCTCAAGTCAGCAGCTTATACTATCGTACAAAGTTACAGGTACACAACCTGGTTTTTTTCAACCTTAGAAACCAAAAAGCTTACTGTTTTTTATGGAATGAGGTGGAAGGTGGATTAGGTGCTGAAGAGTTTGCAAGTATTTGGATTTACTTTATTGAAAATAAGGTTCTTTGTGGAAACGACAATCCAGTAAAAGTAATTTTTTATAGTGATGGTTGTACTTATCAAAATCGTAATTGTGTGATGAGTAATGCCTTGCTTAATGCAGCAGTCAGACATAATATTACTATTGAACAAAAAATTCTTGAAATTGGCCACACACAGATGGAGGCAGACAGTGTGCACTCCACCATAGAGCGAGCTATGAAAAATAGAAATATTGATGTCCCTTCTGATTACATTGGTATATGTAAAACAGCTCGAAAAAAGCCAGAACCGTATGATGTCACTTGTTTGGATTATACGTTTTTTAAAAAATTTAATACGGTTCAATTTTATAAAACTATAAGACCTGGACGCGGTAAAGGTGATGCCAAAGTTACGGATATTCGAGGCATTAAATACACTCCAAATAGTGAAATATATTTTAAACTTCGATTCTCTGATGCATGGAAAATTTTACCTCAAAAAATGAATAAAAGGATCGACGCTATGGAGTTTTCAAATTTGCAACAACTTTTCCTAGAAAGAAGAAAACTAACTGCTAAAAAATACGAAGATTTGCAATTTTTAAAATCAATCTTAACCAAAGACCACCATACGTTTAATGATCATTTACCTCACCAATGATTTGCTCTTTAATTTTTATTTATTTTCCTTTATACATAAATGGTACATAAATCACGACTTAAAACTGTTATATTTTTAACAGCAATGAAATAAGCTTGTTTTAGGTTATTATTCATTTTAAAATAATAAAATATATTTAAAATAAACAACCAAATCTTTTAACAATAAAAAATAATGAAAAACAAGTTGATAAAAAATGTGCTAAGTCCACATTAAAAGAACAAAATCATAAAGAGAAAATGTGCTAAGTCCCAAAAGCGTCTATAAGTCTGCAACAGCTTTATTTTGAAATTGTCCGATTATTGGTACTGAAGCAAGACGAACTAAGGAAGAAAACTGCATTTACAGATCAGGAAAATATTAACCACAAAAAGAGTTAGACGGTTTTTTGTCCCTCCTGAAAAATTAAAAAAAATGGACTTAGCACGTTTGCGAACTAAGCCAACGATATATGTTTATATATGAGGCATTCTCTGCAAAGAAAGCCACTCAAAAAAATAGTTTTTTATTTTTTTTGGCAATGATATATCTTATAGTACATGTAAAACCTAAAATAAAAAATATGGTGTTAGGTCTGTGTAATGCGGGGTTGCCATACTGTCAGGGGTCAAAGTTTTTTGCAAAAAAAATTTCGAATCGCCATAACTTTAAAACGAATGAACGGATTTTAAAACGCTATCGGACTTTTTTATACAAACTTTATTTGACTTTAAAACTGTGTATCATAAAAAAATTTTTAA
>NW_016196718.1:0-2890 GCF_001687245.7 Rhagoletis zephyria | reverse complement strand
ACTACACGCTACTCTCATTTATATTATCCGCAATTTCAGATGCTGGAGTTGCCTTTAATACTATGGCTCATGTGCTATGTATTGAGCTGCCGCTAGTACCTCGATATAATGCTAATGAGCTGAATGCAATACCGCCAAATGTCAAATGTGAAAATGAGAAAATGCGGAATGCCGAAATGTCAGCATGAATGACGGAGGACCGAAATGAGTGCTGAGCGATAAATATTTTTTGAAAAATGTGGGCAAGGCCACAATTGGAAGGGAAGTGACTCGGCGCACACTTGACTACATTAACTACCTACACACACATAACTACATACATATGTATGTATGTACGTATATTACGATATAATGAAAATGTGCAAATGTACATAAATATCTATCACATTCCTTCTCTTAATATAAAATTTCCATTCACAAATGCGCACATTTCACACTTTCCTTTATTCGATTTTTCGGCTTGCCTTTTTGCCTTTCTCTTTTGCTGAGAATGCAAAGTGAAAATATGCCAGTCAATGTCAGATAGGTTTTTAGCAAATAGATTAAGCGCCGCTAATTAGGCTAAAAATACTCGTTACTCAGACATGGATAGTTAAATTGCTTGTGCAGACAATACTCAAATACGCACAATTATTATTTTCAACAGCGAAAAACACTCCAAATCAAAGTCATAGAATGAAATGAGAAATTGCTGCGATTGTTGTGTTCATCAGCAGTGTAATTCTGAAAATCTCTATCGCTAATTTTGATCGCTAAAAATCGCAGGTGCGCCTAACAATATGCAACATCTTGTAACAGATGTGGCTGATTACATATTTCCTGCGGGCAATGTATCTAACTATAAGTTAGTTTGAAGCTGGTTAGGAAGGAACTAAGGGTCACTATTATCTGTATACATATTTTTTTTTAGGAAAGCTAACTTATTTCTATGGCGATGGCCTCTGCATTAGATGTAGTCAAGGGCCTCTGCTTTAGCTGTCAACTAACTTGTAACTAACTACTTTTCGGCATAAAATATTAATAAGAAAAACAAAATTTGTTTTCCTTTTTTTTTATTAACTTCATTTTATTACACTTCCCCAGCAAACATTTGGACTCATAAATGAGTCTTTAAGGAGTGCTATTTCGGAGCCATTGTGCTCTTAAGAGTCCGACTTATATGAGCTTAAATTCATACATCAATGAGCCTCAATATGAGTCTTATTGGACTTATCCTGGCCTCATATTGGCTTCATATACGGCTCATTGGGACTTAAAAAAAAAAAAATGTTTGGCCTCATATATTCTGTGTTCGTATGGAAAAGTAGCTTATGTCGAAAGGCTGGCTTTAGTATAAATCGGCATTCGCAGCATACAATTGCGAATGATTTACGGGCGCTAAGCCATTAAACAACTTCTGGCAAATAAACGTGCAAGAAATAGTTCCGATAATAGCAAGTCAATATTCCTATTAAGTCTCATCAAAAAATTCCTTGTCGTTTAAAAAATAACGGGAATGCCGCATTATACTAAAGTCGGCCTTTCAACATAAGCTACTTTTCCGTACGAACACAGATATGAATCATTTCAGACTCTTTTTGAGGCTCTTATCAGCCTCATAAATGACTAAATTCGAACACTTATTTTAGGGTTTTCTTTGAGTCTTATTGAACGCACTATATTTGCAAAGGCATTCAGCAAAAATTCCTTTCAAATAACATACATACATATTTACGTGCATATACACATTTCAACAATAGCATTCACATTCATTCAATAGCAGCAGCTGCAGCTAAATTTTGTTAATTTTTTGTTTTCTAATTATTTTCAATTACTGTATAAACAAGTTTAGATATGTAGAAATTTCAAATCTTTACTGTTTTTATATTGGCACAAGGTGCTGGCTCATAACTTGGATCATATACATATGAATCCTAAAACATTCATATAAGAGTAAAAAATATTTTGTTTTTGAAACTCATACCTAAGACTCCTTTTCTAGCTCATCCTCCACAAATTTCGGGCATTCCTTAGGTAAAATACACCGATTTTATGGCAAAATTTAATTTAGCACTAAAATATTCCTGAATCCTTGAACCATCCTAGTAAAGAATCACTGTGTTTTGGTTGGCAAAGGTATACCGCCCCATTGTTCTTCGAAGTTTTAAGATAGTTTGGCGTGACTGGTGTGATCAGAAGTAAAAAATTATAAAAGAGAGATTTTTCATTTACACTGACTCTCTTTATAAAATAAGACTTACATCCAAGGCATTTTGAACTGGTAGTGGCAGTAGGACAGCTGATTTGATTGTTTTCCAAATTAATTGGTCTCTAAAATTCAAAAATTTGTTAATTTTTTCGAAAAAAAATTTTTAATTGTCAATATCAGGTGACAAATAAGAAAGTTATAGGACAAAACGCGATTTAGCGGGTTTTAGCGGCTGCTTAAGCAATTTTTTTACACCCAAAATTTTTTCCACATAATCGTTTAAATAAAACTGACATACGATAAACTTGTCTTTCTTTCATAAGTGGTGATACGGCTTAATGTACAATGTGTGTCCATCACATGAAAATTGTTTTAAAATCCACATCTTACCACACCTCACTCCATAGTAGTTGACGTTATACACTATTGCCGACGTTGTGTCCGAATAATGTCAGTGAAAATAACTTTGCACTCAAAAACCCTTGACAAGTAGTGAAAAAAACATGAAAACATCAACTAAAAGTGCATCTAGATGCCTTAGACTGAGTTATGTATGTATGAATGTATATGCAGGCATGATACACACATGCTCAGAAACACATTCACACATGCATAAACTACTACTAGTACTTACTATTCCCATACTCCCAAGTGCGCTTTTTATTTTTTCAACAAATCATCGCAAACACTTGGCGAGCAAGG
>NW_016196716.1:0-2890 GCF_001687245.7 Rhagoletis zephyria | reverse complement strand
ATACTCTTGAATATTTAAGCCTCTTAACCGTTCATCTACTTTTGCACTTTTCATTTATTCCCTATGTCTGCTTGTCTTCCTATTTAACAGGCTACCATAGGTGTGTGAGCAAACAAATCCAATTCATTTGCATTTGTGCTTGTGCTTGTGGAACTCGACATCATTCCACTACTCATTTGGACATTTTCAATGCAAACAATCACGGCTACTTAAAGTAAATATAAACCCGCCTTTATGACTCTGTGCATTGGTTTGCAGTCGGCTCAAAGTGGCTTCTGTACTTTACTGAGTGTACCTTTGGTTGTGACCACCAGCATACTCGGCAGTTTCTTTCTATTATTTAGTGTTTAGTAAGGAAAAATACGTACAAATAAAGATGTACTTATAATGTATATATGTACATACATGTATGCTGCATATGTATATATCTAAACATACATACATACATGGTACTTATAACGTAAACGTAAATAGTGTTTGTGGCTACATGCATCGTCGGCGGGATATTTGCACCTCCGAAAAAATCAACAATGCATCGATCGATTCGATTTACAAACTACAACAAATATGTGCATACATATGTAGAGCTAGAAGCTTATAAATCGCGAGTTATTTTCAGAACAGTCACCGCCAAAAATTAGGTAAACGAAAAACAACAGTCGAAACCGGTTAATTGCAACACCATATTTCTAGACTTTCAGTTGTTATCAACCGAGCCCTCCAGTTATTAGAAACTAGCTTTTGCCTGCAACTCCACCCGCGTGATGTTCGGTTCAACATTATTATAATTTCCAATGTAACAAAAAGGAAAAAAAGTTATAGCACCCAAGAGAATTAATTTTGTATAAAAAAGTTGCTTATTGTCTTCAGGTTCCAGAATATGGCCAATATGTCAACTTAAGTTTCGTAGCGAGTCTTTGTATATACTATTTATGTAAAAAATTTTCTCAATAAAAGCATATGTATTTATACCAAAACTTTTTATTTCAAATTAATGGATCTAATGCATAAAAAGTGAGCTTAACTTAATTTTTGCACTGCTCAAGAATTTGTACTGAAAAGCAAGTCGGAGTTTAAGCTCACTTTTTAGGCATGAGGCCCAATATCTCATTGTTATAAGAATTGCATTTAGCTTAAATAGAATAAATATTTATATTGAAATTTGCGAAAGGTGGCACATCTTTGCTGTAAAGATATTCCATTTTGCAAATGTCCCCTTATCTTGAATTTGATTATTTAAACAGATGACACCCTGTTTTTGTAAAAAAGCTTTCCCAAACATATTTTGTTTTGCAACCATTTTCGAAATTAAGCCTTAACTTATTAATTAAATTCAATTTGAACTTTAAATAGGTGGCAACCCTTTTAAAAAATATTTTCGAACCAAAACTTTTTTATACATATTGCGTTTGTTTTATTTAACTTGCGAAAAAATGAGATTTGACTTTTATAAAAAAAATAAAACATTCTTCGACGGCATCCATAACGTAAAATTTTATTGAACTTATAATTTAAAATAGAGTTTAACTTTTTAGGCAGATGGCAACTCTCCTCCAGGTCATTAGTTCAAAATGGACACAGCTTTCTTGAAAGCTCTCTCGTTTGATACGCAAATTAAAATATTTCGTTTAACTTGTTAATTAAATTGATTTTAACTTATTGAACAGGGTGAACCCCCCTAAATAATATTTTCGAAATACATGAGTTTTGAACCACTCTCTTTTGACAGCCACATTGTTTTGATATGTTATTTAACTTATTAATTAATTGATTTTAACTTGTTTAACAAATGGCCACCCCTTTAAAAATTGCGTCTAAACAAATCGATTTGAAACCATTTTCACTTGACACTCTCGACATTGTTTTAATATGTTATTTATTTATATGTATGTACATATATATATATGTACATATGTATGTAAATATTTACTTACATATTATCTAGTTCATGTATAGTAATAGGACGAATTTGATTTAGTTTTACATCACTAAAATAAAATTAAATTATATTGAGTTGAATATACCGCCGCGTTATCATTTTGAATTTGTTGAATTCAATTGTGCATTAAATGAGATAATTAACAAATTTGACATTTGAGCTTTGAATATTAAAAACATTTGATTGAAGGAACGCACATACAGACATACTATACAAGGCCGTATACATACGCTTGTATATTTGTATGAAAGTCTATGTGTGCAAGTGAAAAAAGCGTNTTCATGTATAGTAATAGGACGAATTTGATTTAGTTTTACATCACTAAAATAAAATTAAATTATATTGAGTTGAATATACCGCCGCGTTATCATTTTGAATTTGTTGAATTCAATTGTGCATTAAATGAGATAATTAACAAATTTGACATTTGAGCTTTGAATATTAAAAACATTTGATTGAAGGAACGCACATACAGACATACTATACAAGGCCGTATACATACGCTTGTATATTTGTATGAAAGTCTATGTGTGCAAGTGAAAAAAGCGTGTTGGTTCAAGGCTTTTCTTCGCGAAAATCGAATAAAAGTGCTGCCAGAAAACTACAAAATGCATATTGCGGTTTAATGTTACTACAACTATAGAGATTAAAGTTTTGTGAGTTAAAAACTAGGAAAGAGAAAATAGTCAAAGATTCAAAGTATCTACCAATTGTTCATAAAATTAAACTAGTTCATGGTTTTTCTCGTTTTACTTGTAAAATAAACATTTCTAAAATAAATGCATATTTCTGATTATTTTTCGGTTTTCCCCTTTTTTAGTGTCTCCTTTCTTGCGATTTGTATCGCCTTTTCCTGCCTATTTCGCTATTTTTTGCCTTTTCTAGGATGTTTCGTTGTTTGCTTTTGCCTTTTTTATAGGTTTTTAGGTCCTAAAATTCCGTTCCCTGCTT